>NW_006802371.1:0-8252 GCF_000485575.1 Poecilia formosa
AAAAAAATGTATTAGGCTGTGTTGATTCAATTTATATGGACAATTCAGTATTGTCAAGCTATCAGTCTTCCAGAAACATTTCAAGAGTAGAGGTGGCATTATGTTTTACCTGCTCCTCCAGATCATCAATTACAACCAAGTCTCCACTATCAAACTGACACATCTGTCGAGACATGTTCCAGAAATTCGAATGATATTCTGTATCAGCAAACCAGTAGCAGTGTCCCCTGAAGGAAATCCAGCCTTTCCTGCAATCCAGACACTTTGGTCTCACTAGACAAGGGGGAAGAGCAGAATAAAGTGAAACTTTGGTAAAATAATCTCAAAACGAAAATATATATATATCTAGAAGAAATCCATGTGGACTTATTTAACATTTCAATCATCAAAATTACTCAAGCAAAGCTTTTAAAGGTAGAGTGCAGATCAATATTGGAAGGTGATTAAATTACGATATCATTCAGTCAGAAGTGGCATACCACAGGGTTCACTAAAAAACAAAAACAATATTCTCTGAAATTAAAACTTGGCTGTAAACCTGTTGCTAATGACTTCATTTTACTGGCTCAGTTTGTGGTCAGAAAGTGACCTTCAGCACTCTACCTGTGATAATAATGGTCAGCTATGTCTTGAAAAACTGTTTATAACAGAATATTTCAAAAATAAAATGAGTAATCAAGAGTTTCAAAGGTAATCTAGAAATATAATTACTATCTGGAGGACAGAAATGTTCAACTTTAAAGGATGAAAATGTCATGACAAAATTGTAGAAGATTTTCAGGGCATCTTTGTCTTTGCATTGATTTTCCTTCTCCTTTTTCTGTACTCTCAGTTTCTCTTTCTCTTTCTTCAGCTCCTCTTTCTCTGTCTTCAGCTCCTCTTTCTCTTTGCTCAGCTTATCTTTCATTTTGTTCAGATCCTCTTTCTCCTTGTTCAGGTCCTTTGTCGTTTTGCTCAGCTCTTCTGTCTTTTTGCTCAGCTCTGCTTTCTGTTTGCTCAGCTCTGTTTTCAGTCTGTTCAGCTCCTCTGTCTCTTTGCTCAAGTCCGCTTTCTTTTTGTCCAGCTCCGTTTTCTCCTTGTCCAGCTCTCTTTTATTTTTGTTCAGCTCATCTCTCTCTTTGTTCAGATTCTCTTTCAATTTGTCCAGCTCTGTTTTCTCCTTGTCCAGCTCTCTTTTATTTTTGTTCAGCTCATCTCTCTCTTTGATCAGATTCTCTTTCAATTTTTCCAGCTCCTCGGTTTTTTTGGTCAGCTCTGCTTGCTCTTTGCTCAGGACTTCTTTCTCTTTGTTCAGTTCCTTTGCCTTTTTGTTCAGCTCCTCTTTCTCTTTGCTCAGCTCCCCGTTTTTTTTGCTCTGCTCCACTTTCATTTTGTTTAGGTCGCCTTCCTCTTTGTTCAGTTCATCTTTCTCTTTGCTCAGCTCCTTTATCTCTTTGCTCAGCCCGTCTTTCTCTTTGTCCAGTTTGTCTTTCTCTTTGCTCAGCTCCTTTATCTCTTTGCTCAGCCCGTCCTTCTCTTTGTCCAGTTTGTCTTTCTCTTTCCTCAGCCTTGCTTTCTCTTTCCTCAGCTCTGCTTTCTCTTGGTTCAGCTCTATTATTTTTTTGCTGAGCTCATTTATCTTTTTGATCAACTCTCCTTTCTCTTTGATGAGCTTATCTTCCTCTTTTTTCAGCTCATCTTCCTCTTTGTTCAGCTGCTCTTTCTTTTTGATTAGCTCCTCTGTCTTTTTGCTCAGCTCATCTTTCTCTTTGTCCAGCTTATTTGTTTCTTTTTTCAGCTCATTTGTTTTCTTGCTGAGCTCGTCTTGCTTTTTGATCAGCTCCGCTTTCATTCTGTCCAGGTCTCCTTTCTGTTTGTTCAGCTTGTCTTTCTCGTTGCTCAGCTCTTGTTTGTCTTTGCTCAGCTTGTTTTTTTCTTTGTTCAGTTTGTCTTTCTCTTTTCTTATCTCCTCTTTCTCTTTTATCAGCTCATCATTCTTTTTGTTCAGTTTGTCTTTCTCGGTGTTCAGCTCCTTCTTCTCTTTGCTCAGCTTGTCTTTCTCTTTAATAAGTTCTGCTCTCTCGTCATTTTTTTTCAGCAGCTCCTCTTTCTTTTTGCTCAGCTCGTCTTTCTCATTGCTCAGCCCTGTTTTCTCTTTGCTTAGCTCCTCTTCCTCTTTTTTTAGCTCCTCTTTCTCTTTGCTCTGTTTGGCTTGCTCTTTCCTCAGCTCGTCTCCCTCTTTCTTCAGCTCCCGTCTGTTACTAATCAGCTCCTCTCTGTCTTGGTTCATCTCCTCTTTCTGTTTGTTCATCTCCTCTTTCTCTTTGCTCAGCTCGCCTCTCTCTTCCTTCAGCTCCTCTGTCTCTTGGTTCAGCTCCTCTGTCTTATTGTTCAGCTCCTCTCTGACTTGAGTAAGCCTCTCTCGGGTAGCCCTCTCTCTTAATATGCTCAGGCGTCTGTCTCGGATGACCTGCTCAATTTGGTTTTTCATCATCTTTCGTTGGTCAATCAGTCGCTTTTTGTCTGTTGTAAGAGTTTTGATATTTTCCAGCTGATTGGCCGTCTTCATACCCACTATAAAAACACACACATTAGTCAGAATGTCAGTGAGTCTGTATTGGAGAACATCATCACAATTTTCAGTTGATCTCTTAAGCCCTTTTAGGATATCAGACCATATTCTTTGGCTAGAACCAAAGGACACTTAACTGATTTTAATATTTCATTAACACATTTATTTTGGGGGGCTGCATGGTGGTAGCACAGTTGCCTTGCAGCAATAAGGTTCATTGATTGAGTCAGTGGGGTCCATATCTGTTGAGTTTGCATGTCCTCCCTGTTCATGTGAATATTGTCTCCGGTACTCCGGCTTCTGACAGGAAGCTGGGAGCCGACAGTCATCAGCCTGACAGCCTCATGGCTGTCAGGCTCATTTGTCTCACTAAATTGCCCTTAGGTATCCAGCCTTCATTAAATATGAGTCTGTTCATAAAAATAGCCATTTAAATTTAGGAAATGTAATTAATAGACAATAAATAAATAGGTCTTAAAGGATCCATGATTAGTTGTAACAACAGACTTTATTTAAGAAATATTTATTTTAAAAGTAATACACTAATTATCCTGTAGGCTGTTTAGTTCCAATAAATTTTAGTGACCTCCTTGGGTGAAAAATATAACAACCAGAGAACCAGTGTGTGTTTGTGTGTTCCAGTATTGTCTGGAAAACTACAAATAGGACTTTAGACCTCTCCCCCCACCCCAGCATCCAGGTGAAACTCAAAATAGTTTCTGTTTTTCTAGCAACAAAATGCGCATCTCTCTCTTCCCTCCATTGTTTCTGTTGCTGCTGAGAAACGGTGGTTCTCCCCAAGACGAGTAGAGGAAATAAAATTAAATTACAAAAGAAAATAGTAACGCAAAGTGATTTCGATAAGTAACTGTAGTCTGACTACTGGATTTGAAATAGCAACGAGTTAGATTACTTGTTACTGAAAAAGTGGTCCAACGTCAGTAACGCATTACTGACATCACTGATAACAAGATATACATTTTTAACAAACATTTAAAACTCTGAGCAGAATACACCAGGCCAAACTCTTGGTCAACCCACAGAAACAAAAGGTAAATAGAAATTTTTATTTGTGTAATTGAACTTAACTAAATTGAGAGGACTGGTGTCTGAGGCGTCCTGCTCCCAAATTGAAGAGTACAATTGTAGTTTTATGGTGAAATAAAGGATCTAATGGAATAAAAGGACAAAGATGCATATGGGCTTTGCAGCCCTGTATCCGGCAAACCTGACAAGGGGCCGGCGGATGTGTTCTTCCAGTGCAGAGTTGGACACTTGAAGTCGTAGGGCAGCTTTAGATATCCCTCTAGTTTTATAGAGTTTATGGGAAGCACCAACACTGATTATTTGGGAGGTGGACCCAATGAGGAGGCTGACCTCATCAGTGGAAAGGTAATGCTGGCATGCCGATCCCGCCAATCTATCTCCTATGTGTGCATAACTTCTTTCAGTGTGTACATTTATTATTTCATTACTAAACATGAGCATGCTGACCTCATGTATGTGAATCTTTTTTAACAGAGGCAGAAGCCATTTCTTCTTTCTGCGTCTCTGCTTGCCTTTGGTGTTGAGGTGACCTCTGTGCTTGCTGTACATTTGCGCTGCTGTAAGTTTTGTATGCTTGTTGTCTGTACATGGAGAGAAGAAATACATTTGTGTGATTTGTTAATAAATTTTGTGATTAGTGTATGCGCTCCTGTTTGTTGCACTCTGTGTGTTGGTGTGAAAGGACCAAGGCCCGCCTGCATGTGTGTAGCTTCTAGTAAAGAGACCCCTGCTGAGTTGTTTGGGTTGATCCCAGAGGAGATTTGTGTATTGTTATATTTTTGTTTGGCTTGTCTTGTTGTGTTGGTGGATGGCGAATGAGAATATATTATGAACAATTAAGAAATGATCGTTGTTGGATGGTATACTGCTGGATTTGTTTTGTTAGGCACAGGTAAAACATGAGGTTGTTTGTTGTCATGGAGCACCTGGCTGTGTTCCATGGAAACAAGGGAGCTTTGGGCTCCCCCCCCTTGGAAGTAGTTTGATAGCCTTTAAGATGGATTTGCACAGAGATTTGATAATGCCAGGCCGCCTAATCAGACTAGAAGACAGAAACTAAAAAGGGGATCAAAGAGGAGATGAAACAAATGGTAGTTAACTTTATAACTTTGTCCCAGGACAGGATCTGTAGTTACAGATCAAGGTGTTTGCTTCAAAGAAGCCATCTTTGCTCTGTAGCCCCAATAAAACTTTTCATAATTACTGGCTTTAGACCCTGTCCTTAGGGATGACCCTGCTCCCAGCATGGGGGCGGGCGGCAGAGCAGAGAACAAAGTGGGGGAAATCAATGTAGCGTGACCATTTCATTGGTATTTTAAGATTTCTTATGGAGTTCAATGCTTAATGTTGCAAATCAGTTTTTCAAGACATCTTCATTTTTGCATGGTTTAGAAGAATAAATAACTTTGGAATTTGTGTGTTCCTGTTGGAAAAATAAGAATAAATTTACAAATATTTCTTCTCTTTCTCAGGACGACACAATTGGGAGACACAGCAGAGGGCAACACGCTATCTCACTCATTTCTGACTTCAGTTCTGAAACCGGATCACTAGAAGATGTCATTGCATATTTCAAATAATCATGTGACATTTACAATCAGTTCAATTCATAGGTTTCTTTACAACAAGGATGGGACACCCTCCCAGTCGGCATCTACTGAAAGAAAATTACTGATAAAATGGTGAAAAAGGAAAATAACTCTTATAATAAAGTGGATTGATGTTAGATGTGAAATAACAATTGAATAAAGACGTGCTTCTTTAACAGGTGATCAAGAAAAGTGAACATTAATTAATTTTTTTTTTTTCTTATAAGAGGATCTCCCTGCACAAAAAATGCATTTTGTTTGGAGAACATAGACCTGTGACAGAAACCCAAGAGTTGAAGACTGACATGAACTTTACAGGTTCGACAATGATGAAGGTGGCATTTTTCAGACTGGACAAACCTGACCAAAAGAGCACTTTATGAGAGACTCCACTAGGGAGATTAAAAATAGCTTTGAACGAATAAACTGAAGACTTTAAAAAGAATTGGTGAAAACAAAACAACATTAAAAAAGATTGAAAATAATGTTTACTTAAGCAGAAAAATAAAAAAGGAAAATTATATTTAGAACTTTAAGCAAGACAAATTTTAGCTTGAAAATGAGGAGAAATATGTGATTTGGAAAATAAATATTTGGTTATTTCCTAAATAAAATCAATAAAAATTGGGAAACTCCAAATTTAGAGTTAACCAGTATCTTTATGCCAAACATTAGTGTGACAAACAAAAAATTACTTAAACAGGTAAAATGTGAATCTTTAAAAATGCTGTAAAATCAGTGAAAGACTTGATGTTTTTGGGTGATGTTTTCTTAAAAAGATGTAATTCAGATGGACTATTTGAAAATTAAAGATCAACTGATCTTTAATGTGAAAAAAATACGTTAAATCATAGAGAATAAAGTTCTTTCTTTTGTGAGATGTTTGATTGTTCAATAAACACCCCCAACCAGTTTTGGTCAGACTGAAGCAGGGGTTACATCATGTAGCTTCTTGGAACAGAAATGTGAGATTACTGTCTGTCCAGCTCCTTCACACTCAGCACCAAACCACTCCAGCACCTGGTGGGAACAACGAGGCGCTGGAGTGCTCATCTATGAGCAAATATAAATAGCTTGTAGATGAGCAATTTAGCTTTGTTTGACTACAAAAAGCAAAGACAAATTCCTGCAGTTCACAAGCCAGACATCCTCCTCTCCTCAACTACGCCTTTAGCTCTTCCATAAAAACTTTAACACCTTGACAGGTTTCAAGCTGGGCAGCATTAAGTTGAACTGATTCTTGGTAACACTTCAGTGTCCCTGACTTTTTATCAACCCTCACATCTCCTCTTACTGCTGAACGCTTGCATCCCAAAGCTTTAAACCTCTAAATACTTGTTATAAAGGAAGCAACTTAAAATATATTCTGTTGAAATGAAACTCACTGTAGACGATTTTTGCAGTCAGTATGACACAAAGCAACCCCAAACACACCAAAAACAGAGAAGAGCACCGGAGTGTTGATGGTTCCACTTCTTCTTCAGCTGAAAAAAACAAGCAATGGAATCAATAAGTTATTGATCAATCAATCAATAAAGTTTATTTGTACAGCACATTTCAGCATCAAGGATGTTCATCATCATTAAAATCATCAAAACACATCGAACATGTTGGTCAGTGTTCCAGTGATTACTGGTCCAAAGAAGTTTTAAACAGCTGGGTGTTTATCCTTTTTTTTTAAAGTAACTCAGTGTTTCTGCTGTTTTGCAGTTTTCTGGAAGTTTGTTCCAGATTTGTGGTGCACAGAAGCTGAAAGCTGCTTCTTCATGTTTGGTTCTGGTTCTGGGGATGCAGAGCAGACCAGAACCAGTCACTCTCAATATGGCTTTTTTAAATGTTCGCTCTCCCTTAAGCAAATCTTTTATAGTAAATGATTTGATTTTAGATGCTAAACTGGATTGCTTGTTTTTGATAGAAAATTGGTTGGGCACAGATGCACCAGTTGTGCTCACTGAGGACCGTTTTAAATTTTATTTTTGTGCTCGAAGTGGCAGGAAAGGTGCTGGTACTGCTTCAATATTTAATAATTCAGTGGGTGCTAAAAAGATTTCACTTGAGCATCATGCCTTTGTTTTTAGCAACTTGCAAATACTTTGTGTTACTGTCTACAGGCCACATGGACAAACTGATTTTATGACTGAATTTTTTTAGCTTTTATCTTTTATTATTCAGCGTGACACCATGGTTTGAACTGTTACTAGGCACCATCTTATCCCTGAGTTGATTGATCATTTTATTAAGAGTGTTGCCCCAAATGTCCCTGATATTTTAGCTGCTTCCTGTGACTCTATGGTCAGCCAATATTTAAACAAACTGAAATCTAACCAATCTAATCAGAAGTCTCTGGGGTCAGCAGGTCCATGTCTGAGGAAGACCAGCGCCTGACGGAGGACCAGACTGAGGCGCACACACACCGGTGCAGCCTGGGGTACCGCCTGCTACCCCTACACTTGTTTTATGAATAAATTAATCAAAAAGGCTGACGATGTCTTTTGGTGTTGTATCCATCCCCCCATGATTTTGTTGCGGTCTTCTGAGCCGGGCCGTAACACAAGGTTAAAAACATTTTTGTTTAGAGATGATTATTTAGAATAATAAATTAAACATCACTAATTTTAGGCCACACTAAAAATTGTGTTTATTTTTTCCTTATTGCACCACTGCATTCTATCTATTCTCCATTTTATGTTTTCAGCATGTAAAGGACTTTGAATTGTTGCTGAATTGTGCTATACAACTAAATTTGGCTTGCAGAGAGATTTCTCAGATTATATAAGAAAATTAAAGCTCAATTTTACATGCGACATAAAAACAATTCCTGTTACAGCCCATGTTAAGAAACTATAACTTCCTGTAGAGGGAATAAAAATGTGGGAAATGCTTTTGGGTAGCATTGTTACTTTTTAATCCTCAAAAACTGTAAAATACATATAGAGTCACTTACATTTAAGAGGATTTTTGGCATTGTTGACATTGACTGTAGAAGAGCTGTCTTCATCCATGTTGTTCTCCATCCTTTACGGGAAAAATAAAGATTTAGATATTATAAAATGTCCAACAGCTGC
>NW_006802372.1:0-8173 GCF_000485575.1 Poecilia formosa
AATAAAACCCCTACACGCAATACAACAAATAAGGTAAATCAGATTTTTGCAGTATTTCCAGAATGAGAGTATTCTTAACCATTTTTTTTTTCACTCTAGACAGTAAATATTCTACTGATTTGTGTGGCAAGTCCTCTAGCGGAGATGAGCATGGTGAGTGATCTTCAAGACATTATGAAACCATGATAAGCCATTTATTTATGCTGTGATGTTCGTCTGAAGACACCAAACAAACTGTACAAAAGTAAAATGCTCCTTCCCTGTGTCTCATCAGCAAATACCTATCATAATTATGGCTGTCCAGCTCACAACATCGTTCTGTCATAACTTTCATCTCACAGCATCGTTTTTTCATGACTTATGTAAGGTAAGACATGAATTGATGGATTTTTGGTGTAAGTTCTTACGGCTTCTGGATTTAATACATGTCAATGTTTGTAATCTTTTAAATTGATAGCTCATGTAATAGTAGTTGCTCTAAGCCGGGTGTTAAAATTAGGAAAACTGCCACCAAAATACTATTATTATAATTGTGACTTGCATAAATTTCAGATAAAAAAGTATGTATAAGTTAAAAATATGTTTTCATCCATTACTGTTACTTTACAGGTGTTTTGTGTTTTGCTTCCAAGCATTTGGGTTTTTATGTAATCTTGATCTATATGTTTATAGATTGTTTTTGTTAGTCTTGTTTGTTCATCTGCATTCCTATTTGGACATTATCTGATTATTTCACTCAGGTTTTTTTGCATGTACCTCATTACTACTGCTACAGACAAAAGAGGTGTGTTTTCTGTCCCTGGGCTAATTGGTGATGTCCCAAATTTGGATCACTTCACAATCAAATTAGATGTGAAGGAGGGAAAAAAAGTTATCAAAGAATTTCACTGAGTGATGCTGAACATGTCAAAACTTTGGAGTTAAACAAGACTCCAAGTATTTCGATATATAAAATGTGTTTATTTTTGTGTTTCTTTGTAGAAGTTCAGGATTGTGGGCAGTTCACTTTCTGTTTTGTTTTCCTTGGCAACATTAATTTTATCTTTGATATACAACTCCGAAGTAAGTACTAATCATTGATGCAGCACTGTGACATGTAAGGACATTTCTTGATCATAAACAGCTTCTTTTTGCTTGTGCAAACTTTGTTGTTTTAGGATATTATTATTGGCCTTGTGAGTGTTGTGCTGGTGATTAGTTCCATAGAGTGGATCATTGCAATGCTGCCTTTAGGACCAAGCCACGAGCTGTGAGTTAAAGCCTTCCTCCTGCACAAAATATTTTCACTTTGACTTTATCTTGAACATTCACCAGCTAACCACTGTTCGCTTAATTTCTTTGTTTAAGAAATGATGTCGTTGACTGTGCTCTTTGTGTGTGCTTTGTCTTCCATCAAGTTTTCATAAGTAAGTAGTCTCATATCACCCAAATGTCTTTTGTGTTTATTTTACTTTTATAGAAAAAAAAGCAATATTGTATTACAGTTGGACATTTGGAGTAATCTTTAACAATTGCTGGTGTAAAAATATAGCATTACTCTCATGTAGCTGGTAAATCACTGGCCATGAATGAATTACAGCAACCTTCAAATCATTTGCGCCTGCGGTAAAGCAGCGTGAAACACCTTAAAATATTTGTTTTGCTATTTCAGGAGCTAATCTGGCTGTAAAGCATGATGTGAAATCATTTGGTGGGGATATAAATTATAAATTGGAATATTTGGAATAAAATCGCTAGTAGAATATAACAATAACCTTTAAATGAGTGCAACTTAATTTGTCAAGCAACGTTTAACAAGTTATTACTTCCTACTTTGGTGGATTTGACACATAAGCCAGTTTCATTTGTTGCTAGTTTCACAATGGAAAACACAAGAGAAAATCCCAATCATTTTAAGGCTTTTATACAACTTTTCACTGATGATAATTATGGAGGAGGCCATAAGTGTAATTATTTTTGATACATATCGTAGTTTTGAGAGTTGATTTATTCTTACTGCACACTATCTAAATCTGCATAACTTTTAAAGAAGTATAACTTTTTCCATACATTTATCAAATTTGTTATTATTAGAAATGGCGAACTTTGTCATTTATTTAAAATTTCTGTGTGATTTTAGTTGATCCAAAGAACATTTCCAATGTCGCAGTGGCTTTTTTAAATATGAAAGATTAAGCATCATAAAAGCTAAAATAAAATGTAAAGCACAGTCAACCTGGATTATATATGGCCTAACACATTTTCAAATTTCCACACACAGACGTTTTTCTCTATGTCAGCATCAACAGCTTGTTTGAGGACTGGGGAAAAACTACGAGAGTGTTTTGGCTTCTGACTGTTCAGACAGCCCTGACAATAGTTTGGAATATTGTGCTCTGCGCCAAGAAGAAAACATTACTACAGAAAAAAAGCGGTGAGTAATTTGTCTGTCTCTCAAGCAGCATTAATAACATACTGCTAGATGTTGTGGATTCACATGAAAATGGACAACTTTCATTACAGTTTCTGTCTTCGATAAGGCCAAACATAATCAGCATCATAAAGGAAAGAAGGTAAAACAGCTCTGCTTTGAATACTTGAATACTTACACATGTTTTACTTTACAATACTAAAGTTTTTTGTTTTTTTTTCATATCTGTTTCTGGGTTTCAGGAGCATCTCTCACCAAAAGGAGTGGTTGTTATACTCTGCTCTGTTATCCTCATGGTTTTGAACACATCTCTGTCAGTACTAATCTTTGTTGACTATTTCTGAAGCAGATGAGTTAATATACTGTAAAGTACCATTGAGACTTATCCACACCCCTGATAAAGAAGTCAAAATATAACTTTAAATAAATTAAAAGTTCTGTGACAGTGACTTTTTTTTATTATTGTTTCCTTTACTTTCTTACTTGCTTTCTTATGGTTTTGTAATGACAAAATATGTTTTGTAGAGCATACAAGACAGATATTGTTGATCTTTTCACTTCTGAAGATCAACATTATGTGTCTTACTGAAATGGCATGCTTATATCTTTCCCTTTGTAAAGAGAGATTATGAGAATTGAAATACTGTTTAATATTTATATGTTCTCTGTTCAACTTGTAAAAGCAAATTATAATTGGGATTTTTTTTTCTCACAAAAAATCTGTATGTTTAGAAGACTACAAATACAATTTTTAGATATGTTAAAGTCAACTTTTACCACTTTTTCCACATGTTCACCGGGTGTGCAAATAAATGTGGGCTATGAAGAATATTGAGAAGAATATAGCATATGTTCATTCAAAAATATGAACATATGCTCCCTTTTTTTTCCTCTTTTAAAGCTGTTCGTGAGTAGCTGCATGCAAGAAATATCTCACTAAATCACATATGGAAGAAAGTGGAGCGGTTATCACAGTCAGAAATAGCAAAGAGTGAGATTAGAGTAACCTGAAGAGCATGTCGTAAAACAGCTTTATTGACTGTTCACTAAATAGGTCAGCCTGTTGTTGAAACTTTGCACTCTTTAGTGCTTTGTTCAAAGCTTTCAATAGTCAGATGTATGTTCTGTTTCTTATTTCAAAACACAATACTCCTGACTTTATACTTATTTAATAAGAAAGCAACATTTATATTGATGAATGTCCAATGATTCACTCAGTTATTAACATCAACTAACAGGAAGAGACATCTTCTAAACTGTCTTCAACTTCCTAATTTCTCACAAATCCTGCAGGTTTTTCACATATTGGGGCAGATGTTGATTGTGTAATTCTGCTGCCATGGAAACATGTCAGTCAAAAGACCCAGTGCTTCTGTCTTGTGATCTCAGTGTGTAAAAGTGTGTGTGTTTGTGTCCGTTTGTAATACCTCATGGGGACCATTTTCCTGACACATACGACGTTGTGGGGACCCACTGCTCCGTGGGGACCGAAGCCTGGTCCCCACAAGGGGAAATGCTGTTTTTGGGGCAAGGGGTAAAATTAAGAACAAAACGGGGGAAATGAAGTTTGGGGGGGGGTAAGGCCAAGAAAAAGGGAAAAGTTAAGCCGGAAAAAAGAAAGGAAACCAAAGGAAAAGCCCCCAAAAACAAAAAAGGGCAAGGGGGGGGGGTTGGGCTCCGGGGAAAAAAGGTGGAAAAGAATAAACCGCCCCCCCGCCAGTAAACCCATAAAACCCAAGTTCAAAAACGAAAGCCTTCCCCAATTTTCAATTAAAAAAAAAAGAAAAAAAGTGCCTCTTATGGTTTTAAAAAAGCAACCATAAGCAGAGTACGCCTTTATTTGACAGCAACATCTTTTATTGTAATTAGTACAGCTACAGCTGCATCTCAAATTAGACCTTCTTCATTTGCATTGACCTTTAACTTCATGGCTGATCTCTTCAGATGTTCTTTTCATCATAATGTCATCTATTTTATGAAGTTCACTAGATATTTACATTATTAAAAGAGTAGTGACTTTTAAGAATTTATAGGTCACAACTTTTAAATTTTTTACTTTAAGCCAGTTTAAGTTTTAAACTGGCTTAAAGCTTATTATCTTTAAGCCATAATATTCTAATTGACAATAAATACTTGAAAGATGTAACTCTGTGTGGTTTGAATCTATACACCACTTTCATTTTTTAACTGAATTGCTGAAATAAACTATTTAATAACTAATTTAAGCTTTAGACAACTTATTCAATATCAAAATAATCTTTATTGAAAATATTCAAACATTCATATGAGTAATAAACAAAAAAACTGATCTCAGAGAGATAATACAACAGAATTGAAAGACAAGAATTAAAACCTATATTAAACATCAATTAAGTACTGTTTGGACACACTTCTGAGAAAACACCACAGTTGTGATGCCATCCTGCTACGGTATCAGGCAGATTATGGGTATTGGGGTTATTAAATAGTTCCTGTGTGATTAAGGCACATTTTGTGTCCGACATGTTCAATCCAAAAATATTTTTACAAAAAAAAAAAACTCATATAAACCTGCAGGTTTTTTAAATCTACCTCATTTAAACAGGATTCCTGGCATTTTGATCCTTTTCATATCCAGCATACAGTATATATATATATATGTATGTACAGCTATTAAAAAATAAGCAAATCTTCAAAGCACGTCAACAAAATACATCTTAGGATGAAAAATCACACACACAAAAAAATGCTTGTTTTAGTAAAATCCAGTATTCTGGAAAACGAGAACGCTTAAAGCAAACACACATGTTCAGTGCACATCAGTCAAACTTCCTTGAATGTCTAGTCAGCTCATCTCTGAGATTTGAAATATAAGAAAAACAGATCTACAGAAACTGTAACATTTGTTAACTTTAAAGATGAATTCTATGTGATTGTTGCTGAAGAAAAAGTGCTTCAGAAAAAGGGACAAAACAAAAGGAGAAGAAGTTGTTGTTTACAACAAAATCGAGTGGAAAAACATCCTGTATATGTCAACGTCAAGTGAAATGATGTTGTTAGATCTGATCTTTAAAAGAGGGGAAAAAAACTGCAACTTCAGTAGGTTTTCATCTCTGTTAGAGCTGTCAATGCATCCTTCAAACATTTTAAAGGAAATCTGTGTGTAAAACGTGTCTAAAAAGACAAATTTCTGTGGTATATCTGGTCATAGTACCCATATCATTGCATCCTTAAAAAAACATAAAACAAAAAAATAACTCATTGGCATTCTTCCTGGTTCACCTCCGACACCACAGGCAGAATCACATGGGAGATGCGGCTCCACAGCCCGCCGAACTTGTCAATATCCATTTCATTGAAGGAGGCTTTGCCTTCGGAGTCCACCAGCTTTGCCTTCACGTGGCTCAGCACCAGCTCCTCCACCTCGTTCAGGCTCAGCTCACTGTCGATCTCGTCTTGCGGCAGCAACGCGGTGAACAACAGGAACGCCTGCTTGTAGGCGGCGGTCTCGTGATCACAGTAACGGTAAAAAATGATGGTGGAGCCTGGAGGCAGCTCCTCAAAGCGGTGGATGACCGCCGCTGGCTTGTCTCCCTCGAAAGCCGCCTGCAGCTGCTTGTCGACGTCCAGCTTTACCTTGTCGCTGTCCTGGCCGGCTTTACTCACCCCGTCAATGAGGAAGGCAGAGCCGTTGAGGGCGGATGAGTAGGCGGAGGCCAGGTCCCGAGCCAAGCACAGCAGAGTCCTCTCTGCCTTGTGACCTGCTACCAAGATCAGACTCACTGGCTCGGTGGGCTCAGCGGTTTTAAGGTGCTTCTCCAGGTGGATCTGGATTCTCCTCCACAGCTCTTCACGCTGACTCGGGAATTGAGACTGGAGGAGCGACAAGCTGTCAGAAAACCTTTCTGGCATCGCTTCTCGGGATCGCTGCCCTCCTCCCCCTCCTGCTTTACTCTGGAGCACAGGGAGGATCCGGTAAGCCAGCAGGGTGGCAGAGCTGAGCAGCACCAACAAAAGCAAGCGCCATAAATACCAAAAAAACCCTGCAATGATAGGAGAGCATTTATTTCCACTTGGGATCAATAAAGTATTTTTATTAAAATGGCACTGCACAGAGTAATGAGTATGTCGATAATGCTAATAAATCTTTATACCACCTCTACAAGAATTTCCGGAGCTTATCTCAGTCCCGGCCGTTTTCTTTTTTCCATCTTAAAAAAAAAAAAAAAAAAATCTTTTTTCCATCTTAAAAAAAAAAAAAAAGAAAAGAGAAAATCCAGTGTCAGTGTGGAAAAACCTTGCAATGTCATCAGATTTTCTTCTTTGTTTAAACTAAAATACCTTGTTCTGTCAGCTGATCTGCCTTTTTTTGATCAGGAATGTTGTTTACATGTGGTTTGGTTAGGTACATTTTCTCCGAAGTTGAGTTTACACGTTGAGAGACTTGGTTAGGTCTGGGTACAACCAGAGACGACGTGGCTTCATTTTTGACAAAAAAAAAAAAAAAAGAAAAAACAGAAAAAAAATCAAATAAAATTTTGCTCAGTGTAGCTTTGTGAACATAAACTTTCTCATAGAAAACACCGAGTACCTGCACTCCTGGCTTTGGCCTCCATTTTCCTCTTATACTCATCCATGCTGGTGATCGGCATGGCAGGCCTGGTTTCTGCTGGTTTGACGTGTGAATGAGCCTTGTTGGCCAATGAAGGTGCTTTTACTTCAGCTTCAAAATGAAAACAATCAAAATCAGTTTAGGACCATACATTTATTTTTCCCTCCCCAAATGTAACACTTTACCTGCAAACACAGAAATAAAATAGTCAAACCGTTTCATCTTGCAGTCTTTAACACAAAATATTCAAACCTTTTTTAGTCTTCATTCCTTGCGAATCTTCATATGGAGAAAGGGGGGGGTTGGATTTATGAAGGACGACGCGAGGGGAAAGGTTCACAAATTCATAGTGGTCTGTTTTATACAGAGGGAAAAAAACAACACAGTAAAATCCATTAAAATTGCATATAGAAACACAAGACATAAACTGTTCAGCTTTGATTTATTATAGTTGTAAAAACTGGGAAATCAATGCATATAATAATATGCAATATAATAACAAAAATAAATTAATAATCATAATCTTAATTATCTCAGAGGGTTCATTTAACTCTTTTGTCTTCCAAGGTGCAGTTAAGAACTAGTAACACTTTATAGATTTTTATTAAATGCAGTCCTTACCTTTGTATGTTTTTGGTTGACTGGTCTCTTTTAATGGCTCCTCAACCACATCCATTTCCAGGTCCTCACCGTTCTCTGTGTCTTTGACTGATTCCTGGACCTCCATGTCATCATCACTAAGGTTGTCATCATGTCCCTCTCCGGCATCCAACCGGTACTTCTTGGGAGGAGACTCTGCTCAATAACAATTTAAGCCACAGCTGAGCACCATAATTAAAGGTGGTCTTAGTTACTTTATCTAAAGGAAATAAATTGCAAATTAGAGCATCCCACCTTCCTCATCCAACCCGTTCTCCACATTTTTTGCACCTTTAGCTGCTGGTGACGACTGAGGTTCTGACGTCTTTCTGGTCCTTTTCAGAGGACCCCTTGGAGTTGGCTCAACGCCGAGTACTGCAGAGGAAAAGAAAAACAATTACACTGCCACGTGGCACCTCTTAGTGTTTAACAGGTAGAGAAAGGCCTTCAACAAAACTTATGACAACAATTTGTGCAATAATTCTTGGAGAGGTAATGCTCCCTACACTCCTTTTAACATGATGTAAGGTGTC
>NW_006802373.1:0-8158 GCF_000485575.1 Poecilia formosa
ATGAGACCCAATATCCATCATGGAAAAGACTGTTAGAGGCTAAGATCAAGATAACAAGATAACAAGGAGGGAAGTGAGCCAACTGTCAGAGCTCCAAAGAGGTGCAATGAAAAGACCAGTACCTAAGAAGTACAGCCAGATGCCCATACCTGAAGCACTCGAAACTGCCTTTGCACCTGTCGGCCATCGTATGTCTATGATCCTGACAGCGCATGGCTATCTGACGGAACACCGGGCAACAAACGATGCCTCGTGAGGAGTTCCGGGGATATGGCGGACAAGCTAGTCATGTTTCTCTGAGCTCCCAAAGAGGTCCCGACTGTAAGTTAATTTATAAAGTAAACTACAAATAAATATCTGAAATATCAGTACTCAGCTTGTAGTATGAAGAAAACCAACAAGTTTATGCCACCTGGAGTCAAGTCTCCGCATTCTAAAACCTCCGAAAGTGAGCACGACTATGCGGTGCCAATAGAGTCTGCTGCAGCTAGCAAACGGGAGAGGGAAGCCGGTACCCCGACCTGCACTCCTGAAAAAAAAAACCACATAGAAAAAAGAACAAAAGGTACGTCCCAGGAAGAAATGAATACTGAGGCTATTTTGAGCGCTATAAGTTCCTTAGGACAGAAAGTAGATGACCGCATGGAAGAAGTTGGCGCGCAAATGAAGCAGCATAGTGCTATGCTAGCTGCTATTGCTAAGTCGGATCAGCTCAACTCAGAGGAACTAAAAGAAAGCAAAAAGAAAATAATGGAATTGGAAAAACAAGTGGATACACTCTCCAAAGAGAACATGCAGTTGAAAGAATAGCGAAAGATATAAAAGACGATGGTGCCTGCGCTTAAAAGGAAAGAGGGAAAAGTCTAGTGAGAACATCCGAGAAGAAGTGATGGCACTTCTGTGCAAAATTGCACCTGATTTGGCTTCAAAGATGGACAAAGAGGTTGATGTGGTACACAGAGTGGGTCAAAAGGTGGATAACAGAGATAGATCATCATTCTTTTTGTGAGAAGAACCTTGAGAGACGACATCTGGAGAAGAACTAAAACTTCTCCCATCTGCAAAGAAGAAGGAGTTCGCTTCTCTGAAGATTTGACACCAGAAGATTGGAAAGCAAGACAAGCACTTTGGCCAAAAATTGAAAAAGCAAGAAAAGAAGGCAAAGCTGCGGGCTTCAGGGGCCTATTTGGTTTCATCGAAGGCAAACGCATCATGGACATTTCTTCAGCTGGGAACTGAGATACAGCAGGAATTAGCATGAAATGATAGTGGTCAGTTCTGTTAATGGGACCTCTACCTCAAGGGGTTTTCTTTTCTCACTCTCCTAAACCGTCTGTTCTTGTGTTCCATTTTTCAGATAAAAACTGATTTTTCTTTTGTTTCTTTTAACACAAGGGGACTAAAAGACTCACTTAAACGGAAAGCTGTTTTTTTGTTTTGTAAAGGACAACAAGCACACCGCACCTTTTTACAGGAAACACATTCTGATGCATCTGACATGAAGTTCTGGTCGCAGCAATGGGGTGATAAAATTATCTTCAGTCATGGGACAAATCGATCGGCTGGAGTTGCCATCTGCTTTTTCAGATGTCCGGGTAAGATTTTGAGTGAAAGAGCGGATGAAGATGGACATTGGGTAGCCTGTGTTTTGGAAGTTGACAATGTCCCATTAATTTTGTTAAACATTTATGGATATAATAATGATCAATACAATAGAAATCTGCTACATCAAATAACGATGGTTATTGCGGAGTTCACTGCTATTTTTCCTATAGATCATATTATAGTTGGAGGGGATTTCAATTTAGCTCCAGATGAATGGATGGATCGATGGCCTTCACTGCTGGTAAAAGAAACTCTAAATCCTATTCTTAAAGAATTTGTTAATAACACAAAATTGTTGGAAGTCTGGAGAGTGCAACACAGTGGAGTCAAACAGTTCACCTGGCACAAACGTAATGGTCAAAGTAGAACTACAAAAACTAAATAGAAATTACAAACGTAATAATTACTGGAAATTCAATGCAAAGCTTCTTACAAACGTAGAGTTTTGTCAATCTATTAAGGAACTTATTCTGAATATGTCAAATGACAATTCTTTTAAAACACCAATTCTTAAATGGGAATACTTGAAATATAGCATCAGAAAGCATTCAATTAAATTTGGTAAAGATTTAAATAGAAAAAGAAAAGCAGAAGAGACAATGATGATTAAAGATCTTATGTCACTTTACAGAAAATTATGTTGGAGTGATGAGGATAAAGATGCAATAAATAAATTACAATTTAAATTAGATGAGATATATACAAATAGGGCAAAAGGTGCTTATATAAGGTCCAGAGCCAGGTGGATTGAAGAAGGAGAAAATAATAGTGCCTTCTTTTGTAACTTAGAAAAACGTAGACAGGAATATATCGCAATTAATAGCCTTATGATTGATGGAGTCGAATGTTCTGAGACTAAGAGAATAACACAGGAAGTATTTAATTTCTATAGTAATCTTTATAAATCTTCACATACAGAACAAAGTACTTCATCATTTTTTGATAAAGTAAGAAATCTGATTCCTGTTATTGATGAAAATTTTAAGGAAATCTGTGATGAAGAGCTAAGAATCTCCGAATTTGATATTGCTATAAGAATTATGGCGTCTGACCGCGCCCCCGGGCCAGACGGACTTACAGCTAACTTTTATAAACATTTCTGGGAGGATTTAAAACCTCTGTTGTTCCAGGCTGTAGCAGAATGTGTTGGAAGGAAGGAACTCATGGAAACTATGAAACAAGGCGTAATTAAGCTAATCCCAAAACCTGGTAAAGATAAGAAAAATTTAAATAATTTAAGGCCCATCACTTTGTTGAACACGGACTACAAGATCCTAACAAAGGTTCTAACAACGAGGTTAAAAACGGGCTTACCCGCAATAATTAGTCAAACTCAATCCGGTTTTCTTAAAGGCAGATCCATCCATAACAACATCCGCCTGGTTCTGGACCTGATTGATTATAGACACTTAATAGGAGATGATGGTTTTATGTTGTTCTTAGATTTCCACAAAGCATTTGATTCTGTGGAACATCAATTTATTGTTAACACTTTGAAACATTTTGGTTTTGGTAGCAGTTTTCTTAATATGATCACCATGTTTAACACCAACATTAACAGCTGTGTGCCTCAGGGCACATGCTCCAGATTCAAAGTAGAAAGAGGAATCAGACAAGGTTGCAGTATTTCGCCTCTATTATTTATTATAGTCACAGAATTATTAGCAATAACAATTAATAACTCTATTATAGAAGGTTTGGAAGTTAATAACCAGAAAATAATCATAAGCCAATTCGCAGATGATACAACCCTCTTCCTAAAAAATAAAGACCAAATTCCTCGAGCTCTAAGGGAAATAGAGTTGTTCTCTCAAGCCTCAGGGCTGCAGCTAAATATAAATAAATGTGAAATTATGAGTATCCATAACTGTTCTGATTCTTCAATTTCTGATATTCCAGTTAAAAATTAAATTAAATATTTAGGAATATGGATTACTAAATGTCAAGCTGCTAGCGTAAGAAAAAATTTACAAGACAACATTGATAAATGTGGCAGAACCTTAAATAATTGGCTTCAGAGAGATTTGACGTTGTTTGGTAGAACATTATTAACAAAAACTGAATCCTTATCCAGGCTGACATGTCCTGCATATTCCTTAGCCGTCCCTCCAAGTCTCATAAAACGTTTTAACAGAATAAACTTTAACTTCATTTGGAAAAACAAACACCATTACATCAGAAAAAGTGACTTGTTAAAAAATTATGAGGAAGGTGGTATTAAGGCAATCGATTTTGAAATTATGATTGGCACTTTAAAAATTAGATGGCTTCAGTCCCTTTTAAAATACAGTGATCTTATTTGGTTTGTTGTTCCATCGTTCGTATTTCAGGAAGTTGGAGGTATTGAGTTGTTATTGAAATGTGATTTTGAATTATCTAAACTCCCCCTAAAACTCTCTGCTTTCCGTCAACAAGTTTTGTTACAGTGGAAGTTGATGTTTAAACACAACTTTAGCCCCCATAATGTCCCACTGTGGAACAATAGAGCCATTCTATGTGGTAGAAAATCTATATTCATGAATGACTGGTGGAATAAACAGATCTGGTCAATTACTCATTTATTGGATGAAAATGGTGAAATTCTCAGTTTGGAGGTATTTAACAGGAAATATGGAACTGACTGTTCATTAACAAATTTTAAGAAAGTATTACGTAGCATCCCTGTTGTTCTTTTTTTGTCAGTTAAGAACAATTTATTTAATTTCTCTATTCCAAGACTCCACAAGATTCAAATTGAGTATGTGGACATTAGAGATAATAAATGCAACAACAGGTTTTTGAACAAGTATTTAATACATAACATGTACCCAGGAAGACCAAAAAGCACAGTTCTCTTACAAAATTTTAACAAATCTATGAGAGTCAAAATAAGGACAAATTATTTGAAATTTCCAATTCCTCCCAAACATAAAGAACTACATTTTAAAATTATAAATAACATATATCCATCAAATGACTTCTTAAAAGAGAGATTTAATTTTAATGTAGAGAATTGTGGTTTTTGTACAACTCATTTGGAAACAACTAAACATTTGTTTTATGAATGTAAAGAAGTATCAAACTTATGGGATCAACTTCATAACTTTCTGTCTTCTAAGAAAATAAATTTGGATTTTGTTTCCTTACAAAATATTCAATTTGATTTATCCATTAAAGAAAAAAATATGGAATTTTTAGTCAATGTTCTGATTATTGTAACAAAATATTATATCCATAAATGTCGTTATGCAAAATGCTCCCTCTCAATTTGTATGAGTCAATGACAGATTTCTAGTCTGTAGCCCCTAACATATCTTATTTTTTTAAATCCTTTTATTTCATCATTTAATTACCTTTCTTTCATTTTTTTTCTGTTAATTTAGTTACCTTTAATAATAATTTTCTCTTGATCCTCTGAAATTAATGTGATTGTTAACATTAGGAGTTGTGATCTGTAATATTTGTTTTGACACATTGTGAGTTTTTGTCATTGTTATTCTTATATACTAATAAAAAAAACAAAAAACAAACGATGCCTCGTGATCCATTACCTGGATCTCGTGACTGCTTCATTTTGCGTGTCGGTTTTCAAAATAAAAGCGCGATGAGCCGTGCTGCTTCATGGGTTGTTGTGCATTTGGTCGCTCATCAGAGGAGAATATTTGTCTTGAGTGGCCAAAATAAAATGAACATTGACCAACATATTTGATGTGTATTGATGATGGCACTCATCAAAATTTAATGTTTGTTACTGGTTTTCTCAATTGTAGATTATATTTTTTTATGACTTTATATTTTTGTGATTTTATGATGTAAATCTCTTTGAACTGCATTGTTGCTTAAACCTGCTACACAAATAAACTTGATTGATTGTCTGAAATGGAGCCAGCAAGAGGAAAATCTCTGACATCTGGGAATTCTTTGAGATTATCCTCACAATAAAATTCTTCTTAGATAACAATAATTAACCCTCCACTTCCCAATTTCTCACATTCTGGATAGTTCCACTATTTGTAGTCTGATTAGCAAAGATATATCAGTCTTGCACAGCAGAAACATATTTAATCCTGTTGCAGAACTAAAATTCAACATGTAGCCAAATATAAGGGATCAGAACCAATTAGAAATCCAAGAAAAAGCAAATGCTCCAACAAGCACTGCACTCCCAAGACACTAAAACATCAAATGTCTTTATTGTCAAATCCGCCTATGACATAAAAGAAAACCCAACACAACCACTGACGTTCAACATCTACCAGGATTAGATTGGCGACAAATCATTTTAAAAAACATATGACAATTAAATATGGTTTCATTGATTCTCTTGTTACTAAACATGAGTTTGATGAAAACTTTGTGACAATATTGCATTCAGTAATTTTTGGAAGTATGATCCAACTGAGTGACAAGGCTGTTACAGTTTCACCAGCAGATGTCACTAGTGAGTGATGAATGAAGCATTGCGTAATTAACCTTTTTGCAAAGCAAAGGGTTGGAAAGCTTCATTGCTTCATGAGGCTTCATTTGCCCATCACTACCGTCCGCCATCTTCTATATGGCAGCAGAGGATCGGAGCTCCTTAAGTTCTGTGTGTTTCAACCGTTTTACGAACAAACTGGATTCAATGGCATTACCTTTCACAGGTAAGAATGAAATATCAGAATTACTTGACTTTGCAGCCAGAAACTTGCTTCTAAACAACTGAAAAATATTTCCTATGTAGCTAAATTGGCCCGAAGTAACCGCTGATTGTTAGCTTAGCAGCTAATGTTTTCATACTGTTTTCTAATGAGAGAGAGCTGATGAAAAACCACTGTTAGAGGAGAAGTTCATTAAAGATCAGGGGATTTTGTGAAGAAAGATCAGTCAGGATCAGAGCTGGAGCTGCTGTTCTTCAGTCTGTTTCCAGCTCAGCTTCACCATGTCGGTATTTAGCTATAAAGATGCTACGAGTCAGAGCCCAACATGCTGAAAATGGCTTTTTCTGAATGTGAAGGAAACATATTTTCTATTACATGTTTGGATAATTTCTCTTTTATCCTTGGCTTTAACCTGTGAACCAGGACGTCTCAGAAGTCATTGAGTTCTCCCAGTGTGACCAGCAGACTGAAGCCTGTGACCAGTGTTCCCAGTATAATAAATAAATGTTTTATTCTTTCACTTTTTGTGTATTTTTAAATATATCAATCTAAAGCATTAGTGTATTAATACATCTTATGTAATGAAATAAAAATAATTTACTCTGTTAGAATTATTTTCACTCTGCTGTCAATAGCAGAGTTGACATACTGTAATATTTTTTCTCTGGAAAAAAGTAAGAAAAATATGTAGTTTAATGATGGACAATGACTGATTTATAAATCAAGTCGTTTCTCAATGCATAAAAAATGAATACAAGAAAATGTGTTTCTTGTCTTGAAATGTTAAATGTACATTAATGTGTGTTATTTAATTAAACACTGTAAAAGTGTCTGTTCATCAATGTCAATATAAAAATTATCAGAATAATTTCTATCAAATAAAACATTGTGCTCTTTATTCAGAAATGCCCAAAAACAATTAAATAATCACATCAAAAGTTAGAAACTCTGTCTTTAGTCATTTCTTTGATTGCGAAAAATATTAATGTGTTTGAGAAAATGTGTCAATGACAGGAATTAATTTAAAATACTTTGTAGAACGGCAATTTCTGAAGTTCGGTCCATTTACTTGTATTAGCTTATTGGCACATAGGCCACTTTCAATATGGCGGACGTTGTGACGTATCGCAGCAACGGGCTGACCCAAGTACACCTCGCGAGAAGGACCTCGCTGCAGCAAACAGAAAGGGGCGGACGGACCACTGTCAGTCTCATACCTTATTTGGACACGGGACCATTGCAATCCGGAAGTGAAGGGGGCGCTATTTCCTATACTTCCGTTTTTATTGTCTTTTGAAATCTGTGATATATTTTCACATTTAGGAAGGAGTTTCACTCTCAGAATGTATTTGAGCTTCCTTCTTTTATTTACTTCACGGCAGCTCACAGTTTTAGCTAATTCTGTAGCTTTCGGTGTACTTCTAAATCTGCTCCTTAGTTGCATCTTTTCGGGCTTGCGACTGCCTTTAGTGGCGTGGGGGTCGTAACACAATTAATATAATTACATTTCTAAATCAGAATACCATAAAGTCTTTATTATTATTAATTCTGCCATTACTGGAACAGTCAAAGACAAATTATCTCATAAAACAACATATTTTTTCATTTTCTTAAGGATGTAGATCTAACAAATGACAATACTTTTATACATTATGAATAATATTTGTTTATCTCCATCAATTATGGGAGGAACAAAAGACATAAGGAGACATGAAAAACAACATGATCAACGGTAATAAAAATACCATTCGCAGTGTATACATAAGAAATTTAATTGCCCAAAAGTCAATAACAAACAAATAAATTAGGTTAACAGAAGAATAATAACCCAGGTTGTTACAACCAGGGTTGTTAAACAGATATAAGCAAAAATTCAAATTTTTGTCTTTACAGTGACATGTATATTATTGAGACTTTTTGTTGGTAGTCATATA
>NW_006802374.1:0-8155 GCF_000485575.1 Poecilia formosa
TAAGTTCTTGGTCAGTTTAGAAAACACAAGCTGTTCCTGATTGTGATAAACATCATACATTATTAGAGGTGGGTGTGCCGATCGATCGGCCACCGATCATAATCGGTCTATTTCCGTGAAAAAGTGTATGATCGGTGATCGCCGATGAAGATCACACAGGTGATCACACAAACTGATCACCTGTATCTCATTTCTCGGCCTGGCTGTGCAGCTTTCTCCTTTTTTTGTTGCTGCAGCAAACACGCAGCAACAAATCCTAAGCAATGCGGAACTATAAAGCTCTGAGTGAATGGGGAAGTTTGCGTGTTGCGGCGGAAAATTACCTCAGGGTTGGGGGTGAAGCACCTCAAAATGCATCAACAAGACGAATCTAATATGGCATGAAAACAATTAACTTACTTGATGGAGTTCGGCTACATCGAGGCTCACAGCCGTAAAAAAGACATATGGAGGATCAGACAGCAGGTAAACAGCGCACAGCTACAAACACTCACCCGGATTAGCATGACGGTCAGAAAGCTAAACAAATAACCCGCAAAATTATTTATGTCTTGTTAAGACATAAATAATTGTCTCAGGTAAATGAATGTATGTCTCTGTTGTTCTCCAGTTTCTGTTGTAATTTTATGCGTTGTCTTCTATTGGATTAAACTCTGTAATTCTGTGACATCAACACCCATTGTTGTTGTCCTTGTGGCCACACGCGGTCCGCCGGGAGAACCTGGGATCGAAGAAGATTGAGCCAGAGAGTTTTCTTAAGAAATATTATAACCTAAAATCTTCTTCAACAGTCTTTAAGTCTTTGAGCTGCGATGTAAGACGCTGGTTCTGCTCTCGCTGTTGAACCTCTGCTACGCGCTACAGGTAGTAATATTTCACAGACGGAGCACCGCTTCTGCTCCACCTGGTAGTGAAATCTCACACCGAACCTCTGCTTAAAGATGCAGGATCTAACTTTGAAAAATAATTTTACATACGTATTAAAACTTTCACTGTCCTAACATGAGACAGATAATCTCTAAAAAAATAATCGATCTCCTCCCTGTTCTGCATAATTACTCCGCTCAGTCAGAAACAGCCAATCAGAGCTAGCAGTAATCAGCTAGCCGCCATGCTATCAGGAAGTTTTCATGCAGTAACTCAGGATTGTTTATTGTTGTTTATTGTGTTGAATGTTAAGTTTTATACTTGAACTTTCTGGCAATGTTGAGAGGTTTTATCTTGACTTTTTGCATTATTTAGCCTCTTCAGAGCCTTCATATGTTTTCAGTCTGTTAAAGATAGTATTACCGATAGCAGTACAATTTGCACAATGCCTGTTTTGTTTTGTTTTTTTTTTCTTGAAAAAAAGTTATTAAAAACAAGTTTTTGTCTAAATTAAGGTGAATTCATGGTTCCTTTTTCCACATAATGTAACCGTTAGTGCTTATGATTAAAAAAATAATAATTATGTGATCGGTATCATTGATCGGCTGTGATCGGCCCTCATGGGTGATCGGAATTGGAAGGAAAAAACCTGATTGGTACAACTCTAATACATATTAATACAATCTCAATTTTACCCAATAACACGTTCTTTGTCTTAAAAAAATCAGGACAAAAGAAACAAATCAAAGTCAGGTTAAGATATTTGTAAGCAGTCAAAGCAAAAAAAGCACATAAGTTTGTGTTTGATTTATTTCAGCATATTCATTATATTAAAGTACAATATTCTTATGTTCTATGTGTCATCAACATAAAGCATCTAGCATCTGTTAATATGTTTCAAAGTTATGTTGTTATTGATATAAACAGATCTTCATGTTAAGACATCACCTAAATGTTTTCAGTCTTTGCCTCTGTGAACTAAAAGAAAGTTAAATTGAATAAATTGCCACAAATAAAAGTTGCATTTAACAAGTGGTTTACTTATTAACATTATATGTTCCATGTCTATGCTACACTGGGTCTAATAAGACTATGAAAAACATCAAACAAAAATCATAACCCAGCAAATGCATTACATGTTTCAGCAAGACAATTAAGTAGTAAATCTTCAACCAAGCTGTAACTGTATTATATTTTCTTAAAATTTTTATATGTCCTAAAAGCTATGGCACATTTTAAAACAACAGATTATGTTGTTATAAAATAAACAAAATCAAATACGTCCAATAAGGGACATCCACTGAAAACTACACATTGCGTAAAAAGAGAGAGAGAGAAATAAGGGAAAACAATTTAAAAAAACAACCTTTCCTTCTGAAGGCAGCTGCAAAATTAGATAGTTTTTACCTGGAACTGCTTCTTCAAATTCTGTTGCAATGAATGTAAAATTGGTAACAAATTAAATTCACAGAATTGAATTATAAGCGTGACCTTCGTAAAAAAAATATATAAAAATATATATATATATATATATATATATATATATATGTTAAACCTAAGTCAAAAATAAGCCATCAGCCGAAATACACTTGCTCAAAATTTGGTGTAGGGATTACACTTGATTAAAAGTACATCTGTGTTACTGGTCTTAAGAATGAGAAACAAAAACTAATTCATCACTTTAGCGTAAATTAAATCTATCGAAATGTTTTAACGTCAGTGTAGACCGTTTCCTCTTGCGCTGTTCTTACATTCCTTCTTTCTCCTTTTTTAGCTTTGTTCTTGTTGAATGTCGGTGCAGAATAAACCAAATGGTTTTCTTCACTCTGGGGAAACAATAAAAAGGTTAAAGAATATTCTATAGCTTAATAAAAACTGCACATTTACAAGAATATTTAGCTCTTTACCTGATTTTGGTTATCACCACCACTTGTTGCCGGACCTGTTTGAATATAGTGAAAAATATAAGAATCTTGAACCTATTGAAAATTCTTTTGATGAACTGATGAATGAAACGTTCATTACCATTGCAACAGCCACACGTTTTCTTCTTGATTTTATAAATGAGCCAAGATATTACAACAAGACTTATAACCAAAGCCGAACACAATGAAGGAAGTAATATTTTGGAAAAATCCATAGAGTTGGCACCTAGGAAGGAAAAAATAGAAGAAAAAAATGCATTTTTACAATTATATTCAAGTAGCCTGTCCATCATCATTATTTAGAAAAGTTCTCTACCCCAAAGTTTTGCTCCGTTTCCAAATAATATCTGTCCACATGCAGCCACAGCACAGTGATGAATCCCACTGTCAGAGATCCCAGAAAAGTTGTAGAAACATTTCTGTGCAGTTTGAGCTTCAGGGCTGTTTTCACATTTATCTCCACTGTTTTCTTGTAGATAAAGTAAACTGGGATGAGAATGATCTGGCCCAGCTTTGAACCAGTAAACCCTGTTATCTGCTGGACATGTCTTCTTCTCGGAGTCGGAGAGAACTGAACACTGCAGAGTGTCTGAGTTTTCTGCATTAACTGAGCCAGATGGAGGGTCCAGAATGACATCGATGATATCTGATTCCTGACCTGGAGAAAAAAATTAAGATACGGTTTACTTTCACAGGTAAAAAAAAGGAAAGATGTCATTAATAGATGTTTTTACCTTTAATTTTCAAAAATGTTCCTGTCATAAATATGAAGATATGAAATAGTCTGATTTTAATACAGTAGTAAAGTCCAGTGTCGTTTCGCTTAGCTTCATTGATATGAAGAATAAATTCTCCTTTCTCTTGTTTGGTCTGAATATGAGGAATCTTAGAAACATCGTTAATCTCAAGATGAACTGTTGCTCCAAGAAATTCAGGCCAGTTTCCAGAAACAAGTCGGATCCAGTAAAAAGTTTCTGGGTAGCGAGCGGAAGTCTGGCGAGGACAGCTTAGGGTCACATTTTGTCCAACAGTCACAGTTTTTACCTCAATCTTCAGTTCGTCACTGCAAACTAGAAAAAATCCATCAAAAAAATCTCACTTTCATAGACTACAATAAAAATAGAGTTTACCACAATTAAAAATAATATAGATATATATAAAACTCTTATAAAGGATATATATTTCACATATGCATATATACTTACATCCAAATCTGAGAATAAGTAATGCATAAAACAAGAATTGAATATTCATATTGACCCACATTAACGGCTACATCCAACTAAGAGATGATCATAGGAGGACGGACCCTCCTAATATAATGCTGCAGAGTGGGAGTGAACAATTTCAGAACAATTTGATTGGTCTTTTGTATCGTGAGGTGTCACTCTACAACAACCACAATGGAAATCTATAAACCCCTTTTTTCCACCCTTAACACAAGAAAGAAAAGTGTGCTCACTTTTCTACCAATGGAAACGTTGTTAATGTTTGATAAACAAACGTCTACATTCCATTTTGCCCAATGTGTTAATCTAAAAAACAGATTTCCTGTGATACAAAAAAAGGATGCTTGCTCCTTGTTGTAAAATAAGATATGGTTCTAATATCTATGAAGAACATGTGGTCAAGTTTCCACATATCCAAAACAGATAGCAGACTTTTCATTGACATTTTGAGAAAGTCTTTTAATGGAAATGAAGTTGAAGATTTGAAATAAAGAGGGGGATGTCTGAGTAAAAAAGAAATGTGGTGGAATCTGCTTTCATAAAATCAATGGTTGAAGTGATACAGCAGTGCAAAAGAAGTCAAGTAGCCCTGATCTACTGGAGGTTATGACTACCCAGTAAAAAAAAAGGGTATACTTTAGTATACTAAATTTTAACGTACTTTAGCATACTTTGATTGATCTACTATTTTGGAACAAATTTTTTTGTGCTTGGTATATTTTAATAGTATTTAAATAGTATTAAATTACATTTTTTAGTAAACTTTAATGTACTTTTTTGGAACAACTTCAAGTTGTACTTAGTATACTTTAAGTGTACTTTTTTATGTACTATTTATATATTTTGAGTGTACTAATTCTGCCATAGAATTATATTAAAAAATATACTTTTAATATACTTTAAATATATTTTAAATATACTGCTAATATATTAGTTATATATTTAAATTACACTTTTTTTGTTTTGATTGCTAATAAAGTACAATTTTAATTACTCATAAAAGTCTTCTTTACTCCTACTTTCCTATTTTGTACATTAGATGCATAACTACACTGCAGTACTTACATTGTTTTAGGCTACAATTACATGGAAAGATTAATTACACAAGATGTTCAAGGTAATTCAAATATTTTGTTTTATTACCGACATTTTAAAATTGTCCAATTTTACTCACAACTTTATGAACTTTACATAAATTATCAGTTTACACGTCAAAAGTGAACACAATGAACATAAAAATTTAAGTGTGACAAAAAAACATGAACGTTATTACTTTAAAAATAAAATTATAATTACATTGTGCTTTCAATATATTACCATTTTGGTAACACTTTATTTGATGGGGTGTGCATAAGACTCACATGACAGTGTCATAAACATAAACAGCCTCCATGCAGTTATAACATGAAGCTAAATTATTGCTATAGTAATAATCATACAAGTCACAATAACATTTATAAAATAATTATTTATGAAACCAACGTAAGTTATATATAAGTTCTATATCTTTACTGCACTGTTTATAATTAAATGAAGATAATTAATAAGCAAACTTACCACCAGCTAGCAACGCCATAAAGAGAAGAAAAAACTTGAACGCAGGGAAGAGAACAGACGCCCATTTTTACTCGCATAATATTGCCTTAAAAGTAGAGAGGGCCTTGACAATAGTTACTAATTTAGGTAAATTCGAGCTGGTGACGGCCTAGTCCGAGTTAGACAACAACACAACTGGACAACAACCGATGGAAATGAAATGAAATGTGTCACTCAAGGAGTCCGGAGGGATGAAGGCTGCTAAGTGTTTTTGTTGTTGTTGTTGTTGTTGTTTTTTAATTAAAGTGTGCAATACTATGGAGTTAGATTTGTTTCACAATTATTCAATCAAAAAAAAAAAATCATGTCAAACAAAAAAAGTAGTATTCAGTCAAAAAACAATCATGTCAAAGCAAAAACCACTATTTTTTTTAATTTATTTTGTTTTTGATTGAGTCTCTTTTTTTTTGATTAAGTCTCTTTTTTTTGGTTGAACTCGTTTTCTTGCTTATACAACTTTAATTGCTTTGGCGAAGCTTACATGAACATTCTGTGCGGGGCTTAAGGACGAGCGATGTAAGACGTGTTCCAATTGGTTAGCACTGACTAAAGCGGATGACTCCCTGAGATCTCAGAACTCTGTCCCGAACTGCAGGGCTTCAGTGACGGGACACAGAATGTAAATGGTAAGTAATCGTTACAAAATTACACCGTTTAGCAGCTTCTAAAGTGTCCACCCTGTTTCAAAGAAGAAGTCTTACACAACTTATAACAACAGTCACATATTTTGTCTGCCGCGATATCCGGTAGCATATTGTGCTAGCTAATGTTAGCACTAGGTAAAGTTCATAAACTAGGCTTGTGTAATATCCGTTAACCAGTGCACCTCTGTCGAGTGGCATTAAGCGTGGAAAATACCAAATATATCTGGAAGAAATATGTGTTAAAAACTGTTGTGTAATCCTTCGTAGGTGTGTGTGTGCGTGTGTGTGCATGTATTAACTAGCACTGAAGCTGAAATGGGAAAACAGTGGATCGTTGCACCAATGTTATTAGGTCCACATTAATATGCACCACACGTCAAGTGACTGTGCACATAATCAGTGTTGTCGATGAGGGGAGGCAATGTAACTCTTAAATATATATTTTCTTCCAGATGTAAAATGTAAAACTAAGCTGGTAGGTCACAGGCCGAAGGAGGATATTCACATAATTTATGTTTTTTTATTATTTGGTGTGTATGTGTCTTGTACTTAGTTTTATTCCGAATTATATGTAATATGCCTTTTGCTGTGTTATGATATTAAATTAAATTGGTGTTCTTCTAATTCCCCATTCTAGTATGACCAGCAGAGTGCAGCTGAAGCAGGACAGGCTTGTAGGTCTTACTGATTCCTCCAGCTGCTAGAGACAATCAGAGCATGAGGATGGAGAGACCAGCAAGTGTTGAGTCAGAGAAGGCCAAGTAGGGAAGGAAGTGTTGCTTCTAGGGGCCGGGTGTGTTTGGCTAAATATATTTCTCCAAGTCAGTTTGTTGGTTTTAAAAGCTAATGCATGCTTATGTGTTGGTAATGACACATTGTAATAAAAATACAAAACTGACCACCAACATCCTGGCAGAAGTAAATAAACAAGTTTATATCAGAGCTTTTTCTTTTTTGCATCTGGAGCACATTAAAAGTGAATTACCAAATTTGCTTTATTCCCTGTTATGTTAACGTTATTTCTCCCCTTTTTCATCCTCACTGCAGCTGGAGCTGGACTGGAGTTCTGTTTGGCTTTAGTGGCTTCTTGGATGAAGACATCGACTGAGTTAAAGCAGCTAACAATGCAACATTTTCCCTCTCCCATTATAAACTTTGCTTTTCTTCAACATGGAAAATACTCCTACATTAGTCGCTCTGTTTGTTATTTTGACATCAATGCTTACCTGGTGCTCAATTGATCCTCTTAACCACTGAATGTATCAGAACCACCTGGACTGAGCTGGTTTCATCAGAGGGAGCTAAGACTTCTCGATAAAATGACTTCCCATATTTTAAGATGTTCTTCTGGTAAAATTGCAACTTTGTGATGTGAATATGTCTGCATTCTCATAATTAAAAATACTTGTAACCATAATCTGAGTCACAAGTTTGTTACTTTGTGAGATGAAAAGTTGTCAGGACAACTGTATGCAAACTATGTACAATATTTATTCAGGGGATTTCCGAGCAAAATTATCCTACATATTGAATTTAATTGATTTGATATAAATTCAATACTGTTCTTTTTGATGTTTATGTTTATGATGGTAGACATCATTTCCTTCTACGCTTAGTAAAACTTCATCTGGTTATGCACATATAAAAAAATGTATGAATGAATATTTACTGTACTACCATTATACCACTTTTCAGCTAAATGATCTTTCCCAGCATAATCACAAAATATGCAGAATATATTATGAAAGAATTTTTCTTTAATAATGAAAGGTTTTCATAATCAGACTGTGTTCTCTGTCATGTCACATGAATTTCTGACTTCAAAAAGTCTAAATAAGACTTTTTAAAGTTGATTTTAATCTTGTAAGAAGTTTCTTTTTGCTATTTATCTGAG
>NW_006802375.1:0-8154 GCF_000485575.1 Poecilia formosa
GAATACATCTGCTGTTCTGATGCGAACATTATATATAATCCACTTTTTCTTAATAATATTCAAACGTCACACATTAGAAATCAATTTTTTAGATTTATGCTTCAGGTCCTTTAAAGGTGAGTGGGGTTTTTTTTCCCACCACCTGAAAAGTAAAAGATCAGCTTCCCACATCAGATATGTAATGAATAATATTTTGCCTGCTTTGTTTTTAATTTAATAATCACCAACAAATTGCCCTAAAAATGTAAATTAATTAACTCTTTCGCTGCATTACTTCAGAGGGTTACGAATACCTTACTGTTGAGTCAAATCCTGTGGGACACTTTTTTTTCCCCCAAACTATACATTTGTTCATATCCCAACCACAACAAACCAAAAGCTAACCTGAACCAAAGTTAATGCAATACTGATATCATCAATCACAATGCAACTGTGATAAATTGCATTTTGTGAGAAAAATGGCTCTGCTTGAAAAATCTCTGCAGACCAGCTGTGGTGTGACGTTCTGCTCTGCTGATAGAAGCAGGCAGCAACAGAGCTGACACGAATCCTCAGGGAGGAAAGACTCGAACGAACATTTGAATAAAATCTACCGAAGCAACTGAGATGTTCTTCACAAAAGTTGGAAGAATAATGTTATGGCTATAAACTCTGGTCTTTACAAAACAGCCCTTGCTCACATCTTTAGAACATGATTATGGATGTAGATGTCACACCAAAGCAAAGTCCATCTGGGGTTGGCGTATCCACATGAATGAGAGTCAGAAATAACTTTCTGTGTTGATGAAGGAAACACAGAGAATGTAAAAAAATGTTACCTTTAAACACCAAACTGACCAACGACTGACTAATCTCCAAAACTTTATGAAAGAAGCCCCATTTGACACCGTTACTTTTGCTTTATTTGTTCAGTTATCGAAAAAAAAAATACATTATCTCTGTTTTTGCCCTCAATCAGACACAAAAATGAGTCAAGACTCTTTATTGGAATGAAGGTATAGATTCAGAGGTTAAAGGTGCACTATGTAACTTTTATAAACCATATGTTTTACATGCTAAAAACCTGCAGAAATATGTAAAACTTATATTTTTACATGTGCAGAGTCATGACAGTATAAAATCATAACTCTCGCGTACACAAGGGTGATTGACATCAAAAAGACCCTCCTCCTTGCTCTGATTGGTTGTTTCTGATGGAGCAATGTATTTCTGCAGATAAAACTGCAGGAAGGAGGCAGAGGAGCTTGAGTTTATTTTTTTTTTTTTCCAGAAGTTATGTGTCTCCTGTTCTGCTGTAAGGTGATAGTTTCAACCAATAAGTAAAAAACATACTGCTTATAAAAGCAAATTAACAAACTAAATCTGGGAACTGAACGCTCACTGATCTTTTTTTTTTTTTTTTTCAATTTCTTCACAATGGACAATTCACAAGACAAAGGGACTATTTATTTTAGTATCTGTAGGAAGTCAAACGTTATTTCAGCCTTGTGAGGAGATGGAAGTGGAGAACGACTGCAGCAGGGTGTCGCATCTGGACAACCAACGAGAAAGGAAACACTAAAGCTGAACAAACAAGAGGCAGAGAAGAGAGAAGAGTTTTGGTTAGTAATTTTAAGGTTAATAATTTTAATTGTACTTATGTGGCGAGGAAATGAGCAAAAAAGAAAAAAAAAGAAAAAAAAAGGTCTTCATCCAGTAAATACTCAAATATCATGTAACATACATGGAAAGTTGATTTAATTCTATTAAGGATCAACTAAAACGCAGCTGTTGTGATCCAGGAAGGTTCTCAGTGTAATCTCAGCTGTCAGCAGTAATGATGAACGAATCCCCGGAGGTGATGGCAGCAGACATCTGGTGTCATGAGACCACAGCAGCATCAGACAGGTCAGCCTGCCCAGCAGGAGTCTTATCTAAATGCATCACAGCTGCCAGAGGGAGTGAGTTACTCGGGTTGGCGAATGCTCGCCTCCCAGCTGAGATCCATGCTGGACATGAGCAGAACTTGTCGAAGGAAACGGTTTGTTGTCATGTTGTTGCATTTATCTGGATTTGCTTGAGCTGATCCGCATGTTGAGCTTTTCACTTTATTGTCAAGCTTACATGAAGGAATGTACAAATGGAATATAATGAAATATCATTAGCGTTAAACTCTGTTCACGCTTACCAGGTTTTCTGCAGTTTGTTCTAAGAGTTAAACCTGCCATGCATGGCGGTCACTGCAGTGAGCAGCTATCTAAAAGTTAAAAGGATTTTTATGTTATAAATGCACACAGACCACTACAGTGGACATTAGTGCATCATACAATACACTACCAACTATTGTCCATCCACTGCAAGTGCAAGAAAATATTTGTTAAATCCAATATGGCAGACAGAAGAAAAAGCATGCCAGGAATATCCAGTCCCTCCTACCACGGAGGAAACTTGCAGGTAAAAAATAATATTTTGACATCAAATAACCCCTAAAGACTAATACTACTGGTGTATTTTTCACATAACAACTTTGTATTTGAAGAAAATGACAACTGATCACCTAGAAAAAAAAATCCAGAATTTTTTTTCCTCCACCTTTTTCTAGAAAATCAAAAACACTTTGGAAAAAAAAATCCAAAGGATCACAAATCATGCATGAAAGGGTTAATTTGAAAACTACTTAGATCTGAAATGACAGCTGTGCCTTTCAAACGTTTGATTAATCTGAGAATTTGTTAAGGGACATAAAAATGGCTGACATACCTTTTTGTATATTTAAAGCTGTGCAGTGATATTTTATCCTGACCAATAATATTAGCATGGCAGATTTTACTGTCACGAGTCGAAGCTCAACACTGACAGCAAGCAGGACTGCATCCACTGTCAGGATACTTCAAGAACACTAAAATAGCTCTGCTTTAGACCTTTGACCCGTCCTGTCTGTCCAGCTGTCTGGCCCCTTTGCATGCTGGGACGACCAGATAGCTAAAATACAGCACCCATCTTTGCTGGGAAAATGCACATGCATGCTAACTGATCTGTTAGAAACAAACTGTGGGTTGTTTCTGAAATCAGTTATTGTGACAAAGAGACAATTCAAAATTTAATTAAGTCTAATTTTACACCCTATGTAGAGTATTTATATTTTTTAAGGCTTTTTCAGCATCTGCTGTTTCTTTGTCTTCATGACTATGCCGTTAGTTCACTCTGTTCTGTTAAAAAAAAAAAAAGAAATCTGAGCCTTTTACAGAACAGCTGCACTTCTACTGAGTGCAGCAAACATGCAGATGGACTCTGTTTACAGATTAGGCGACTTTTGTTTGTGAGGATTCCATTTAAGGATATGAAATTAGAGGAATGCATATTCACAATTTTCAGATGCTTATTTGCAAAAAGGATTTTGCAAACCACATCTGCTTTTCGAAAAGGGATTTGACATCCCACCTGTGGCAGCCAGGTAGATCTGAAACACAAGATGAGAGAGAGAGCCCCTAGAGGTCAGTGACTGTATTACAGGGCGTTGTGATCCATCTCCTGTCCTTTTTATGCGCTTAAACCTACGGAAACAAAAGCTTCTTCAATAGCTTCTAAATAATGCAGGCACACATTTTGTGCTGTTATTACACAAATGTAGAAATTAATACATTTTATTCTGCAGTTTGCCAAACGATCAGCTATCTTATATCTGTAAATACAATAGCAAACAATAACTGAAATCTAGTACCTTTCCAATGAAGAGAGAGCACTCTGATATCTTGCTTATCTTTTTGCCAAAATTGGATTTATTAAAGTGAATGTTTGTCATAACAGGCACTGCATTGTTCTGCTCAGTGCCTGAAAAAAAAAGGAAATTGAATCGTGGATACTGGCATCTAAATGGGTTCTGTTGCCATACCGTTTGGTGTAGCAATCCTTGATATAATCATTTGGGCTTCCGAACAAAGGCTGGTAGGCTTAAAAAGAATTAGAGAAGCTATAAGAGAAAATTGGTTCATGACAAGAAAGCTAAAGAGTCAATTAAGAGGCATTACTTGCTCTCTGAGGGTATAGTAAATTTACTGCCACATAAAAGCAGGGCGGTTTGGGCTTGCTTTCAAAATGACATGTCGTTATTTTAAAAAAAAGAAAATTACACTGAAGTAGTTTATTAAAGGCCACTTAAAAATTTATTTTCTTTATATGTACGTTTCCATACACAACCAGTCTCCATACAGAATGAATCCAGTTTGCACTGATGTAGCTGGAGTTTACATTTTACGGTAAGCATGATAAAAGAGATTCCAAACAGGTGTTTTGCTTTCTACGGACTATAATTTTTTACTTTTTGCGTCTACCAACACAGAAGCTTGAGTTACTCTGGCCGCCCAATATCATGCTGCTTTAAAATCCCCTGAGACAAGAAAGCCATAATGATTCTTTCTTCAGATTGATGGCCCATCGCCACGGCAACAGGCACCAATGACCTTCAGGCCACAGCTCCTGTAATGGAGGCCCTGAACACGCCACATTTGGATTCTACGTCTCCAACCTCCTCAATCGATATCTGATTCTGAACCCAGAATTTCTTGAAGAAATCCGTCTTCCAAGTCTGAGAGACCTTGAATGTGGCTAATTCAGATTCTACGTTCACAGCCTCCCTTATCAGGATCCCAAGATTAAAGTTTAAGAAACTTTAGTGATGTTTTCCATCATTTTGTCTCGTGACGCCACTTTGGGAGTTCAGCGCTCTCTAAACAGGGTCAGGAGACAGAGACACACTGAGGTTCTTCAAGTGATCAGGAGCACGTCCTCTTGGTGCTGATTCATGTTCTGTTCACAGTGTGGTGTGAGAGTGTATGACATAGTTTCAGCACCGAAATTAAGACTATTGCGCACCCAGTACTTACTTGTTGCAGGAGGCTATGTCCACTCCAAAGGCAGATCCTGATCACTAGATCACAGTGGTAGAAAATGACAAGGAGAATACTAAGCTGTGCTAGCTTTTCTGGTGACTAGCATGTCTAGGCTGGCAACCCACTGGATTTCCTTCTTCCTCTTTTAACGACTCGCCTTGACAGGCGAGCATTAGCATTGGATTTGCTAGCAATTAGCCTTGGATAGGCTAGCAACTAACATGCTCAGGCTGGTCCTCCTCAACTCATTCTGAGAGTTTACTGTGATCCAGTGTGTCACCAATCATAGCCATGCTGTACAACAAGGAGCTGAAGTTAGCTTCTGGTTGGGGCTTCTGATTTGGCAGACGGCTAAAGGGCAAATCCACCTCATTTTTCACAACTTTGACCATCTTCAATCAACTCTTGTTTAAAAACGTCAACGCTAACCCTCTTCAAACATGAGCTAGATTATTCTACACTAAAATGTCTTCATTTATCTAAGTTTCAGATGAATTTTTTTGTAAGCTTGTATTTTGAACAGTTCGATCATTTATGGTACATATTTTTTTGTTGATTGTAACATGTTTTGCAAGTTCAGATGCACAGCATGCATTTCAGTTGTCAAATTATGCAGAAAAGCAAAAAAAAAAACGTATCATATTCCTCCACTTCACTTTTCTGCTCCACATTGTGTCGATCTATCACAAAATAAACCAATTATCTGAGCACTGAAGTTGCTGTGACAAAGACGGGGGGAAAAATGAAATATTATTTATAATTTTCCCTGAAAGTGTTTATGCCCTCAGCCAGCCATTTTGAGTGTTTTGCATTATTTATACATCGGTGCAGAGCTCTTGATTTGTGTGGCTTTGAAGGTAAAGTGACGAACGGCTCAAATCCTTGCACAGTTAATAGTGAGGCCAGTTTGCTTCAAAAGAACGCTCAAAAAGAACAAATTTACATTTGTCACAGATCTCGGCTTGGTTTCAGAATAAGGACCTCCATGTGCGCATTTCTCAAATTCAGGAGCCATTACATTTCTATTCCCACAGCTTGGGGGAACTGTCGAGGCCCTCATTTGCAAATTAACTCTGCAGTTGCACTCTGCAGTGTGACCGCCAGCTTAGAAGCGACTTCCATCATGGCTTGTTGCTCGCTGAAGTTCCCATTAGTGATTGAGACAAAAACCAATCACCACCTGGTAATCACCTCTGACGTTATTATATGGGTGCAACTCGTCTGCGAGGTCCCATTAATCACAGGCGCGCAGCTGGGTTCACACTTAGACCTCATTCCAGCAGAGTTACAGCTTGTCATACATCACCGCAGTTAGGATTTTGGGAGAGAGAGAGAGAGTGTGTGTGTGTGTGTGTGTGTGTGTGTGTGTGTGTGTGCAAGGTGGATGTGAAGAAAAGATTCAGTGAAAAAAGTAGATAAAAATTTACGGGTTTTAGGCTTGTAGTTTCAGAATATGATGTGATATAAAACAAAAAATATACACAGAGATGGAACATGTAAGTCTGAAAAACATTTTTTTGTGTTAGCTTTTATAATTTTTCTTTCCAAAAATAAAAATAAATAAATAAAACCAGCTGGGGCAGCCTGTGGCTCAGTGGGATGTGTAGTGATCTGGCAATGGGACGGTTGTGAGTTTTAATCCAGCTCTGCCCTTCACATGCCACGGCGCCCTCAATTTGCTCACCAATCTGTGTGTTGGTGTGTGTGCATATAAAACAATCCATATGGTATCCTGGTATAAAGTAAACAACACGGAACAAAAATGACTTGGATTCACACTGGTTAGCATAACTTGTTTTATTTGTTATGCTGAGCATCACGATGGAAAGTGTTGCTGATCATATTTTATAAACTCGTTTTGCTCCAGAAGTTGGAAATTGGATTTTTGTTTGCAGCGATCGAGTTGCATCATGTCAGATTTGTTCACTGTGACGCAAAGTGACCAGACTGTGGGGAATAAGTCTTTAAAATGTTCTTCTACAAGTTTTCAAATACTAAGGAGGACATCTTCACTTCGAGATTGATTTTATGAAAGACAAACCTCTACTATGTCTGCAAATTTCCCCTTACGTCTTAAATGCACAGCAGCCATAATTGATCAGGACTAAAGTTCATTGAGGATTTCCAACATTTCAAATCAGAAATGTTGGAAAAAATCAACTCCAGTTGATTTTTCACAATTAGACAACCTCTCTCCTTGTATGACAAAGAAGGAAATCTCTGTTATGCAAATACTGTAAGGTTGTTTTAAGACAAGAGACGAGTGAGTGAGAATTTAAAAGTTAAATTCAAATCCACGAACACTTTGTTAATCCCAAAGTGTTTAAATTAAACACGCTAACAAAAAATTTGTTATGCTTTTTAATTAAAACATGTGCCTCTATCTTACATTTGTAGGATTTGTTGTGAATTTTGGGTGATGACTTTGAATGTACATTAAAGACGCCACATGTTGCAGTGGATCCACAACATAAAAGCAACTTTTATACAACTACAAGGTAGATTGAAATTTCTTACTTTGCTAAAAACTGAACATTGTAGGTTGAGATGAATAAAATTGAGTTATTGTTGCTACGGATGTGAATATCGTAACTAATGAATTTAATATCTTGATCAGTTGAAAATGTAATAACTCTTTTGTCACAGGATTGAATCAAAACCTTTGAGCCCATGAAGCTGCAAAAATATTTCAGCTGATGCGAAATGATTGCACGAGTTCTTTGGTAAATCTTCCTACGGAAGGCACAATAATCCTCGCTCGCAGTCACATGAAAGACGATGGTTTTAATCAGTGGATTAAACGGTGGAGCTGCTCCGCTGATGGCTCCCCAGGGGTGTAATAAACTGTTCCTTCATGACGTGTCGGAAAAACGAGCGACGGGGTTCAACCTTTAAAAGTATCCCATAAACCCTAAACATGTTTAGTATTTAGCTGCTTCAACCCACACTGTGTTTATATCTGTGTGTGAACAGCAAGCAACGAAGGCTCAGGGGGCAAAAGAAAGCAAACACATGTCCAACGGAGAAAGACATCATCTGTGAAGTTTCCTGTATTAAAAAAAAAAAAAAAGTTAAATATTCTGCCTCGCTGTTTGTCTGCCATCACCTCAATCTGTGGACATGTGGGAGAGGTTTACTGTTTCAGGGAGCTGCAGAAAGAAAAAAAAACAACAACAAAAAAAAACACAAAAAATGTATCAGTTCTTCCAGAACCTAATTTGATTGGATGGTAGAAAATATAACATTTACTTTGCACAACTTTTAAATAATTGATATTTTTTACTTT
>NW_006802376.1:0-8147 GCF_000485575.1 Poecilia formosa
GGGAAAGATGTCCGCATCACTATTCAGGTACGGCAGGTTCTGTCCACATTTGTTCACTCAGACATGTTGATGTTATTATTGAAGGGGAAACTGGTTTTGTTCTTTCAGAAAAAGGCAGACAAGCTGCAGATGACAGAAGCAGACCTGTTGGTTGTGGGAACTCAGAATGAAGTTGAACATCCCTGCATCATAATACCTGAAGAAATCAACAAAAAGACAGAAACCTTCATCTGTGAGATCAAAGACCTGCAAAGCTCTGACATTGATATGATCAAGGTGAATCCTAAATTTATAATAGTATAGGTTTAATAATTTGAAGTGCTGTTGAAATCCTGTGTTTTTAGCTGTAACTAGACCAGCCTTTCCCCAGCAGTTTCTCACATTACTTGGTTAAGAAGAAACAAAAAACAGAACAGAACATGTTAATGGAAGCAGATAAACTAAAATGACTATAGTGTTGTATAAAAACAAAGGCTACAGAAACTGAAGCCAGGAGCAAGAAAACTGGACAATGCAGAAAATAAAGTCGAACCAGGAACAGATAAAGAAACAGCCATGAGTTTGACCACATAACCAGCAGGATGTAGGAAAACTGCAGAGCTTTGGCTGATCAAAAAACAAAACCAGGAGTTACAAAGTATAAAGCTGGCCCAAATTGCTCTGTGGTCTTCATGCAAAAACACAAAATGGATTGAATTTAAAAAAGGAACATTTTTAACTGGCGTAGTCAAAGTTTGGCACAACCAGTTATTTGTGTTCATTGTGATTTTATTTTAAAATTTGAAAATGACAAAAACACCAGATTAGATTCTTCTAGAATCAAATCCAGTGTCTTTATGTTATAAGAATGTCTCTGTAGCATTCATTCAACCTGTTAGCTTGATCTGTCTGGTGGCTCATTGTGACTCTTTATGCTTTATGAGATGGATGCTTTAGAAAGCGTTTTGGCTTGATAACAGTTTCAGCATTAGCATATTTAAAGCTGTACCACCTGTTTGTTCTATGAACTACTGGGTAACACTATATTTGAAGGGGTGTACATAAAACTGACATGAGACTGTCATAAACATGACATGACACCTGCACGGTTTCCCTGCAGTGTATTATAAGCCTGGCAGGCCACCAGGCTGTACTTGTGCCCCCACCAGGCTTAAGATTGTTCATTTATTTTAGTTATTTTTTAATGATTACTTTTTTTAAAGACTTTATAGTTGGTGTTTAGGTATTAATCGTCCAGTCTTCCAATAATGCATAACTATCAAGTGATATTTTCAAATTTCATGTCAATTATAAACATGTTTTATCTCAAAAACATGGCGGGCAGCTGGATGAATGACTGCCCGACAGTTTCATGTCAGTCTTATGCGTACAATCCTTCAATAAAGTGTTACCAACTATTGTGATTATGGTCTGTTACAGGTAACATATGGAGATGAATCTATAACAGTGAACGCATCATCTCAACGTTATTTTTTAGCACTGCTCATCATACTCCTGATCCCCATCACCCTGGTTGGTAAGTGTACCATGGTTTTGACCTCCACCAACAACATGCTGTAGATTTCTCTTTACATGTCGGCTCGTTCATTTCAGTGGTGTTTGTCATCTACCGAAGACAACGGGAGCAGCTCACCGTTAGGATGAACAAGTTGATGGAAAACCTGGAGTGTGACATTAGGAATGACATCAGACAAGGTCAGTCCTTATTTCTGAGTCTGGTAATAGGTTTGTTTTGTTCTCTGTTACCTGCTGCATTCATCAGGGCTTAATGTGTATTAATCTGATCCTAAACACGTCCTACGCTGAGGTCAATTAGTTTGACTCAGCATTGCCAATGGTGGATTAGGTTCTAAGCAATAGTTTAATTTGTTCAACATGTTGAAGTGACCCAGTCATAGAAGCAACCCTGGCCTTCCTCTTCATGAGGTTGTCATAGAAACAGTGCCTTCAGTCAGAGACCTTTTCAGTTTGCTGTAATACTGACTGCTACGAGAGATTCTTCCTTCCCACGGCCATTACCACCTATAATAACTCCTTAAAGAATCTCAAATAATTTGAGTTGCAACATTTAGTTTCCCTTTGGGATCAATAAAGCATTTATAATTTGAATTGGTTGAGAATCTGTGGATGCAGCTGAAGGTGTGTGAAGGCTGGTATGTCTCTAAAGGTTGTTCCACTGAACATTAAGATGGTTAAATGAGTTTTGACTTACAATTTTTATATAATGTAAATGAAAGCAGATCATATTCATAATCACTGACTGTTTTATTATCTCTTAAAAGATCCCCATCTCATTTCCTATCAGAAACAAACTTCCTGCTAGTGAAGCCAAGATAACATCCTGATGTCCTTAGAGTGGATTTGTTGTTGTTGTTGTTGTTGGCTTAAATCTTTTCCAAAACAGAACTTTAGGTGAATTTTATTTGTCTCTCAGATGATTCATGAGCCTAACTGAGTGAAATAGATGCAGCGAAATGTTAATATTCGCTGTTTGTTTTCACCTGCCTTCCATGGAGACGTTGTGTTCATGTTGTTCTGGTTCATTGAGAACAGAAATAAATCATATATTAAAGTTTTTCATGTTAATACAGGTTCTGTGTGACATGCTGCCCCTCCAGTGACAGAGAACTGGCTTCTGTTTAGAGCTGATGATGAAACATTTACACACTTTGTCCCTTTTCAACCACTTCGCTTTCAACTCTTCCACCTCCCTGGGCGTCTAACACAAACTCAGTTCCTTTTTGAAGCGCTTCCTTTTTTCACAAGTTGAAAATTGTTGCTCCAGTTGACCTGACGGTAAACGGAAGCCATTTTCAGAAACCCATGCTTGACTGCAGCTTTTGCTGAGCTACTCAGATAAAGTATCAATAAACTTTGTGATGTTGCAAACTGATTGTTGCGTTTCCGCGTTACCAGCTGATAAGAACAAGAAGTGTTAGCCGTGTTGTGGTTGTTAGTGTTGCCTTTCCTCCACTGTGTGTTTCCTTCACAGGATTCATAGATCTGCAGACAGAAAAGGCTGACCTGATGGAAAACGTCGGAGCCATTCCTTTCCTGGACTACAAGCACTTTGCTTCCAGAACCTTCTTCCCTGAGGTGAAACCAAGCCGTGTGCTGCAACACCAATCACACTGATACCCTGCGGATATATAACAGTTACCTTCTGTTTTCCAGAGTGATTCTTTAATTAAGCTGTGCATCAAAGACATTGGTCAGGTAAGCATGAATGGCAGCTGCGGCTCTTTGGACGCTCTCACACAGCGTCAGTGACGTTTGTTGTTGTCTGATCCGGAATCAGGACGTGGAGAAGGTGGAGCTGGATCAGCACTGCCAGAAGTTCTCCAGGCTGATCCAGGACCAGCTGTTTCTCACCACCATGGTGCACGCGCTAGAGGAGCAGAAAAGCTTCACCGTCAAAGACAAGTAAATCTGATGACCGGATGGACAAACGGAACGCTTATCACTGCAAAACACATCAAATCTTACCAGGAAGTTTCTGTTTCTTTTGCTTGAAATAAGACAAAACTAACATAAAAGTAACATTTGTGGAAGATATAGTAGCTGGTTTTGAGTCAATAATTCCTTAAAGGTCCAGTATGTAATTTTTATTAAAAAATAAATAAAAAAATAAAAAAAAAACACACGCACAAAAATGTTTTTTGGAAACAGGTAACACAGATAATCCATGAAAAGATTGATCTCCACATCCTCCTGAGCTACTATTACCGTCTGAAGAAATGCACCAGTCCCGACAAAAAACAACCAATCAGAGCCAGGAGGAGGGGCTTAGCGCTGTCAATCATCCTCATGTATACGCTGAGCTGGGCCACATGAGATTGTAATTGGCAGCACTAAGATACTTTTTATCTATACTCAAGCATTATTCACTTAAAACCAGCTCCTATAACTTGCAGGAAAGTTCCTTGTGAGTTACTTTTTATCTTATTTGAACTAAAAACTAAACAAAAAAAACATACTTGGTAAGGTTTGTGTTTCTGCAGTGGACAGTTCAGTTAACGTCTCTCTCCTTCAGGTGCACACTTGCGTCTCTGCTCACCGTGGCGCTTCACGGCAACCTGTCGTACCTGACGGAGGTGATGGAGGTCCTGCTGAAGGACCTGATGCAGCAGCACAGCACCGCCGCTCAGCCCAAACTGCTGCTGAGGCGCACCGAGTCCACGGTGGAGAAGCTGCTGACCAACTGGGTGTCGGTCTGCCTCTACGGCTTCCTGCGGGTCGGTTCAAGAAAACTGTCTGACCGGTCTGATTGTTCCTGTGTAGCTAGTCAGAGACAGTGAAGCTGCTATGATCCCAGTCTGATGATTCTCACTCATTTATCTCCATCTACGATTTTTGTTGCACATCTGATGGTTTCTGTTGTTAAGATGTAAAATAATGAACATTGATCAGTGCAGACGCCTTCGGTTCAGACAGTTTTTACAAGCATGGGAAAAGAAATACTGAGAAACTCTTCGAATGTTTTTTCTTTACCCAGAAGAGCAACTTAAAACATTGTTTAAAAAACTACTTCCCTGCTTATTTATAGGAAACGTGACTATGGCTACGGACAGTTATCAGAGGGGACATAAAATTAGTGCATTGTTCAGAATCTTTATCTCTTATCGTAAATTCTGTGAAAACTGCCTTGTCTGGCACACAGAGCTGCTAAAATGTCCCCACTCAATACAGATTATCTCTGTTTCTGCTTGTTTGTCACACTTCACAGTGAAATGTGACATTGTGTCATTGTGTGATATTAAAGCACAGCTTTATATCACACAATGATAACTTAAGTAAATATAAAATAACAATTTAATTTATTTAAAGATGAATCCATCCAGACCAACCTGGACACCCTGGGAAAAAATATTCTGTCAAAATGAATGCAGAGCAACATCTAAACCCCTTTGTCTCACTTACCTCAGTTAAGGTTGGTGGTCATGACTCGGCAGTAAGAAAGAGAAGTGACAAAATGGCGTCGGATCTAACACCAAAACCACCGCTGACCGAAGAGAGCACATCGTTCTGCCTCACTAAGTCATGTTTACGATCACAAAGACCTTTTAGAAAAGGATCTGTGAACTAATCTGAACATTTTGGGAGGTGTGTGTCCTGTTACACTTTAGAAATGCAAAAAAAAAAAAAAGAAAGAAAGAAAAGAAGATTTTGGAGTGGCCTAGTTAAAGTCTGGGTGTTGATGCTTGAAAACCTCCCAGTGTGGCCAAAATAAACTAATTCTGGAAAGAGAAACGGTCTAAAACTCTTCCACAGTGATGTAAAAGATTCACCACCTGGTAACAGCAGCGCTTAGCAGCTGCTGTTACCAGGGTGACAACCAGATTCAAGGGTGACGACCAGATTGCAGTCAGAGGAGCCATTTCCTCTTTCACATATGTAGCCCCAGTTGGTTTGGTTCACTCTTTTTTGCTCTTAATAATAATTATTTGAGCACAGCTTTTTCTATTTACTCAGGTCATCTTTGATATTAAAATATGATTTGATATTAACTTTTTCAGATAAACAAGTGCAAAAAACCACACAGCTTATCACAGCTATATATGTATTTATTAAGATGCCTCTAAGCTGGATGCTAATTGTGGCTGATTATATTCTAAGCCAAGCTTTTTCTGTAACCACAGGAACCACGTGCAACAAGAAGCTCAAAGTAAACTCGAGCCTACACAAACCTGATGTGCGTAAGTTAGTCAGCTGCTGATGTTCTTATTTTATTTTTATCTCTGGTGTTGTGCAGGAAAGTGTCGGGCAGCATCTGTTCCTGTTGGTGAGCGCGCTCACACAGCAGATCTCCAAAGGGCCGGTGGACTGCGTGACGGAGAAAGCTCTGTACACACTCAGCGAGGACTGGCTGCTGTGGCAGGCTCAGGACTTCAGCCAGCTGGTACACACACACACACACACACACACACACACATACCAAGATTCTTATAGTTAACTGAAACTAACAAAATAACAAAAGCTGAAATTGAGAAACCATTTTTAACTGAAATAAATAATGTTTATTTAGTAGCTTTTTGAACTGATGTGAAATTTTTTATGAAAAAAACTTATATTACAAGTTATAAAAACTAAACTAAAACTAAACAATATAATAACTAATAAAAAAGTAGAAAACACTTTGACAAAAAGTCACAGCGAAATTAAACTAAACTGTAATGGAAAACCCAAAACTATTTTAAGAGGTATTTCTATGTCTGCATGGCCTGATGGTTCATGCTAAAACTCTGCATGGTTCTCAACGCGCCCCACAAACCAACGCTTCCTAATTCTCTGTTGTTTTGGTTTCTCTGGTTTAGTTAAAACAGAACTACAGAGTCTAGATCGAAAACTGTCTTAACAACCAAACATTTTCAAATAGACTCATTTTACACTTTTGTTTGTCTTTTTTCTTTTTACCAAGTGTTAATTTTTATTATTGTAAAGTTATTAAGGTTTCAGTATAATCACTGAAGTGAATGCATCTATGGAACTAAGTCAACTTATTTGTAGGAACAGGAACTGATAACTAACTTCCTCTCTTTCCTTTGAACATGCATAGCACAACAAATTTACTCCCATTTACCATTAAAAAATCGGCAGATCCATCAGAAAACATCTAAAATGTTTGGAAAAGTAGAAAATCAAACTACAGACTTGATAAGGCCATATTATGAGATGTTTGAAGTGTGATAAAATGCTCAGTTTGCTGGTAAAAGTGGTGTTTTACACATTTAGCAGCTCTCCGATCAGTAAACTGATAGCATTAAATAAACTGCATTAAGTGTTAAATAGTTCAGTGATTTATCATTCAGAACACAGCTGTCAGTAAATGTGTGGCTAGTTGCATCAAATCAGTGATCAGTGATAACATCAGATGTGCAGTTGCACTATTTTTCTATAGTTTGACTGATCCTCTGTCTTTATAGTCAGGAGCAACTTGTATGTTTTACAAGTCACTCTTGATCATCATCTACAACCAGATGGTGATGGTTGCAGATAGTGACCATCTGCAAACAGCTAGAGGACCACAGGATGAATGGAAATGATTTTGCAGACGGGCCGTCTTGCCGTTATTGCGACACGCACCACAACCGCCTCTCTCTCACCCCAGGTTTACTGCATGCGTCTCCGCTTCGCGCCGCCCTGTTGCACACTTCGCTGGTGGAGCAGAGTCATTCCAGACATTGGAGTATCAGAAACTGCCAGCAGACTTCCAAGCTAAAGTTGATAGATTCCCTGAGTTTGTTGAAAAGCAACTGAACTCAGTATGTCACCAGATCATTTCATTAACATGGAAGAGATCCCACTCACATTTAACAATTTCTAAATAAACAGAACTTAAAGTCTTGAAAAACACTTTAACATTTATTTAGTGTTTTATTATTCCAATCCACTTGGACGCAATCTTGAAGGTTTGCATTGGACCGGTGGGCTGCCATTCTCCTCCAGGATTTTCAGAATACGTCGTCGTGATAATTGAGAAATGATCCAGATTGCAGAAGCAGACCCAGACCATCACCCTACCACCACCATGTTTTATGTTCAGTTTGTCATTTTCTGGATGTCGTTAGTTTTAAAGCAGATGCAACAGGAAGCAGATCTTCCTAAAGCTTTCACTTTTGTTCTGAAGGGGTTTTGGTCTTAGAATTCTATTCATGATTGGAGAGATTTATACGTTCACATATGACCAGGTGGGTGAGGATAGGAGGTTTTTTCCCCTTAATAAATAGCCATTATTTGAAAAGTGTATCTTATGTTTTTGTTCAGGTTATCAACATAAAAATTACTTGAAAACACAAAAGTATGACAAAAAAAAGGAGCAAAAACGTATAGATTTGACATGTGATTGTGATTGATCAAGGATTCTTTTATTATGCAGGCATAGAAAAAGATGAATGAGAAGTTATGTGTGTTTGCGCCTCCAGAAGCTGAAGGTGCTGTTCGCAGTGGGCAGTGATGGAGAGGTGAGCGAGCCTCTGGAGGTGGACGCCCTCAGCTGCGACACCGTGGAGCAGCTCAAAGAGAAGATCCTCAACACCTTCAAAACCAAGTTTGGCTTCGCGTATAACACCTCGATCAGAGATGTCAATGTTGGTGAGTGAAACTGGCACTAATGTGCTGCAGCCTGCAGGATTCACACACAGGGTCCT
>NW_006802377.1:0-8136 GCF_000485575.1 Poecilia formosa
TGAATGAAGCCACTGGATGGTTCATCTGCTGTGCTGCATGTTATGTGTGTTAGTAGCATTACGACACATTTCCTGCTAAAACCTGTTTGGATTCAGAACAACAGTTTGACAGTGGAGAAGCTGGAGCCGGTCAGGAGGCGTTGAGACACGAACGATTTAAATGCTGGTGAAGATCTTGTTCCAGTTTTAACCTGCTGATGAGCTTCAGCTGGATCCTCCTGCAGTTCAAAACATGAAGCCGTTGTTTTCCACAGGTTTCAGTTACCTGGTTCTGGGTTCAGTCCCACTTTCTGCATGTCTCCCAGTTACAGCTTTGGGTTTTTCATTATAGCTTAGTTTTATTTTGTTGTGACTTTTTGTTTGTTTGTCTAATTTAATTAGTTTTTAGGTTGTGTTTGCTAATTTTAGTTATTATTAGTTTGATAATATGTCAGTTTTTTTATTAGTAGTTTTTTCGTTAATTTTTGTGTGCAGAATTCAAAAAGGTCAAAGTATTTTATTGTGATTATACATCAATAAATACAGCATTTTCAAAAAATGTATACAGTTGAATAACCATCAGACTGAGACGTTTTCTCCAAGCTTTTCTGTGGCCGTTTTTGGACCAGAGTCATTTACTGACCGTTTACATCACCTGGTTGGGTGAGAAGAAAATAAATACATTTCACATCATGCTAACAAATAGATTCATGAACTCAAAAACAAACAATATATAATCTTAGTTTTATAAACACACAGTATAGCTTCATTTAGTTATAGTCTTTTCTCATTAATTACAACACATTAATTAATGGGAAATGTATTTTTAGATTGATTTTAAAATTTGCAGCCACCTCTGTGGTATCTCTGCATAATAAAGCTGCTTCCTTTTGCTGGACCATCTAAGTTCAAAAGTCCTTCTGTGTGATTTTTTCTTTGCTTCAGACACAGTTCACATCCTCCCCTGCAGTTCTTGAGTCTAAAGAAATTTACTTTTTTGTTTCTTTCACTAAACAAACATATTTTCTCAGTTTCAGTTTTCATTATTTTAGTTTTTATAAAACTAAACCCCTGCTGCTTGCAGTGGTTCCTTAGGTGCTGCTCTTCCCGCCCTCCATCCAGAAACGTGGCTGTTTGGTTAATTAGTTTCTCTAATTTAGTCAGAAACACCTCAGGGATCTGGACTTGGTTCTTGTTCTCGTGTTTCCCAGTGATGGACTGGTGACCTGACCTCCGCCTCTCACTCAGTGACTGTTGAAGATAAAGGCTAATAAATGTCACACATCGGCCAAAAACTACAACGTTAGAATTAATGCAGGAGACGATGAAAAACTACTGATACGAACAGAGTGAGAAATGTGTTCATTACTGAGGCAAATACAATATCTTAGCAATTTTCACAAACATATACTCTACATTTGCAATTTTTTTGTTAAATTAACTCTTAAAATCATAGTCTTTCCAAATATTAAAGATTTGTAAAATACTTGATGAATGGGAAAATATAAAATAGGTATCTTTATTTGTTTGGTTTTTATTAAGTTTGGCTTTAAGATAAAATATACAGGACAGATTTCTGACTTAGATCAGAAATCTTAATTAATATTCACCGTGAATCCAGATCCCATCACAAATTAAGCAGATAAATGTATCTACATTTGTCTCGTAGTGACAAAAACCACTGACTGAGGCCCCAATAACTTTTGATAAGCGACTTCACTTAAATTAGCATCACTTCACCCACTGGAGTCTGAACGCACTTCTTCCTGGTTCCCATCTGCAGAAAAATCTGCAGTCAGTTGGATCTGTCTGATCCAAACAGATCAACTGAACTCTGAGTGTTTTACCCTGAGCGGTCCGGTGTGCGCTTTTACCAGGATTATTTATTTATTTATTTTGCGTGGTTTCGCTTCTCCTAAACGGACAGATGTTACGTCTGCAGCTCCTCTAGAGCGCCGCTCTCCTGGGTAACGTGAACCCAGAAGGCTCCATTTGTTAAATCCGCTGGATGAGTTACTTCCAGCAGTTTCTAAGTCTTCGCAGTCCGCAGTGGTTGAGCAGCGGACTGCGCATGTTACAGTCTAATTAACTTTTGCACCGTCATTTATTTCCTCAAGATAAACTACCGGCTCCTCAGATGGATTAACACAATGTTTCATTCTCTTTAGTTTTCTCTGGTCTGTAATGGAGACTTGAACTTAACGTGTCATTTCAACCAAAGGTTTGTAATGCGCTTCCTAACCATTTTTTATTTGTAAGTATTGATTTTATTTTATAGCCATTTAGCCAAGTCTCTGTAGAACCATTTGTCTCTGCTAATGACATCTTCAATACATCTTTTGATCCCAGGCTTATTTTATGGACTGAACAGACAGAAACAGTTAACATAATACATTTTGAACTGTTGATTTAAACAAAATGATCAGTTGATAAAACAATTGTTCAAAGATACATTTTACAAAGTGTTGATTTTATTTTTGAACCATTTTTTATTTTGAAGTGTTGATTGACCTTACACATGAATTGCCCCATACAGGTTTTGAACCAATGACCTCAGCATTCCCAGCGCGGTGCTCTAACCTGCTGAGCTAACTCACCTACCTTACAAACTGTTGAGTTTCCATGGATTTAAGAAGAACTCACATGACCTCACCACAATGAAGATTTGATAAAAGTGCTTATATTCTAATGCAGGGGTGTCAAAGTCATTTTGGTTTAGGGGCCGCATACAGCTTAATCTGATCTGCAGGGGGCCACACAAGTAAACTCATTGCAAGATTAAATAGAACCAATAAAAGTGGACTTATTGTTGATTTTTATGTTAAACGAATTTCACTTTTACAAAATATATTATGAATAATCTTAGTTTTTAAGAAGGGTAGCTGCAATTTCAACAATACTTTTACTCAGTTAAGCATTTGTTTAAGTGCATTATGCATAAGAACTGATCTCAGTGATTGTACAATGTTGCAAAACATTTATTCACAGTTTTTGGAACTTAAAAACACTGTCCTGCATCACAAAATACAACAGACAAAAATTAAAAGGTTTAAAATCAATTTTCCACATCTGGGAAGCAATTTGAACAAATTATCTGGCTTCACACATTTGAAATCTGAAGTGTCAGCTGTTTTAAACAGACATTTGATTAAGTACATTTGTTGATGCATAAAATGCATACATATAGAAAAACTTGCATGCATAACATGTATGTATGTTAGCATGCACGAGAAATATGAGGTTGCCAGGGCCAAAATAAAAGCTGGTAAAGCATAGAATCCAACTTGTTTACAGAACCTTAAGCTCAGTGCTGCCATCTGCTGTTAGTTCCTCTGCAGTGTTGCATCATGTTGTGTGCTCTGAATAAAACACAGCGCCCCTCGTGGACAGTATAGGAACTGCAGATTTTCAATTAAACGAAATATATGTTTTTTCATGAATAATGATAATGCATTTAGCCCCCGGGCCGGACTACATCGTTCGGCGGGCCGGTTCTGGCCCGCGGGCCGTACGTTTGACACCCCTGTTCTAATGTTTTTCAAAACAACATACATAATATTTTATTTTCCAGAGATTTTGTATTTCAAAGTGTTGATATTATTTTTGAACCATTTTTAATTTTCAAGTGTTGATTGTATTTCACAGATATTTTTTATTTTAATGTGTTAATTTTATTTTTGAACCATTTTTTATTTGTAAGTATTGATTTTATTTTTTAGCCATTTAACCAAGTCTCTGTAGAACCATTTGTCTCTGCTAATGGCATCTTCAATACATTTTTTTGATCCCAGGCTTAGTTTATGGACTGTAATGTGAAATTAGGCACAAGTCTGACAGTTTGTTCACCAAGTTACTGTGCTCTCTGAGAGGATCTGTAAGTATTTGACATTGTTCCATGCCCATCGTTGACATTAGTCTCTAACAAAATGTGGATCATCTACCAGGAACACTGCAAAGAGCATGAGTTTCTGTAGTGTAGTGGTTATCACGTTTGCTTTACACGCAAAAGGTCTCTGGTTTGAAACCAGACAGAAACAGATTTTGCATGTTCTCTTCATCACAGGTGTTTACTAAAGGTCAACAAGGCTCTGTGGTGTCATGGTCTGTTCTCTGAATCCAGGCATCTGAGTGCAAGCCTCAGTTGACATTTTCATGCGTTGCATCTCACATCATCAACTTTGGAACCTCAAACTGAAACAAAGCAGAGAAGTTCAGTTCCTGTAGTGTAGTGGTTATCACGTTTGCTTCACACGCAAAAGGTCTCTGGTTCGAAACCAGACAGAAACAGTTTTTGTAGGTTCTGCATCTCTTGGGGTGCAGTGAGACAACAAGAGCCTTCCTCTTTGGTGATGGTTCATTTGCTAGTCGGCTTCTTTGAAATCGAAGATACTTTACTTCAATTACCAATTGGCAGTTCTATGGCGTAATGCATGTGTCAAACTCAAGGCCTGTGGGCCACATGTGGACCCCCAGCATTTTATAGGCCGATGATTGACGTAAAATATGTTTTGAGCACGAATTGACTACAAACTACATTTCAACCAAAGGTTTGTAATGCGCTTCCTAACCAGACGCTCCAAAGCGTCCGGTCCATAACTCTTCAACACGCCGTCAGCTCCCGGTCAGAAAGACGCATTTAGTTCAGAGACCATGAGATGATATTCAGAAAGGATTTTTTTATTAATTGGTTTCAGTTGCCTGAGACTAAATCTTTGTGTAAAGTCTATAATGTCTGCCCATGTGACTTGTTTTTATTATTTGTTTGCTCACCTTTAAACACTGATTTAAATATTGTAATTTTTAAACTGAGCAGTAATTTTACATCCATGGAAACTCAAATGTAATATTTAAAACTTTTCAGTACATAAAATCAGTTATTTAACAATATGAGGCGTTTAATTTATTTTTAACATTGTATTTTATACATTTATGCTAGGGCTGCCCAAGTTTTCCAGAGCTACCATCTGCAGCTTTAGATGGTTCCTTCTCTAACACACCTGGACCATTGACTCATTATTAGCTTCTACAGAACTGAATGAGGGAATTCAACCTTTTGTCTGGGGTGTTTAGCAGGGATGCACTCCTGATCTGTACCGTCAATGTGGCCCATTGAGGGGGGCCAATATGCTGAAGTGGCCCTCAGTGAAACTGAGTTTGACACCCCTTCCTTATTTGAATAAATTAAACAAAAGAAGATAAAACTTTCCACACAGAGTAACAAATCAGATCTTGCCCTTGCAATTTCTCCAAAGATGTTTTTGTTGTCCCTATCTCTTGCCTCAGGTAATGAATGTATGTCTCTATTATTTTGTAATTTTCTGTTGTATCTTATACTTTGTTCCGATTTGGATTAAATTCTGAAATTCTGTGACGTCATCACGCATTGTTTTGTTCTGTCCCACGCGCGGGTTAAGAGAACCCAGGATCTAAACAGGAAGAAAGAGAGCCAGATTTTTTTCCCCTAAATTTAATCACATAAATAATTCTTCCTTAACACATGCAACAATAAATCAATGAGAAAATCCCTGAGTAAATCTGAATCCTGATTTGCTCCAGTCCTATGAAAGCTCATTCCATTCATGTTTGGACATGTTTCTATGAAAGGAGGAACAGACAAGAGGACAGGACATGAAGCAACGTCAGCATTCATCTTTGAAATGCATCAGGAACATCATGTGCTGAAAATCATTGTGATTCTAGAAATCGCAATGATTTGTTACTCGACTGGTTCTTCATCAGGTGAGTGTTTTCAGTTATGCTTCTAGTTTTAGCAGATTTGCTCTTTGGCTAAAGATAAAGGTGTTTCTTTCAGACATTGCGGTCTAGTAACTTTATGGAAGCTACATGTGGCAACGTAGTCATTCAACGATCTCACTTAGAATAATTCTGGTAAATTTTCATTGATTAATTTTCAGTATTTTTTTATTTGCAATTATTTTTATCAGTTATTCCAATGATCACCATGTGTTTTTTCTTCATTAACCATAAGGGTGCTAATAATTTTGTCCATGTGCAAACACTGCAAAACATTTGCCTTAAAAATGCAAGTAAATTCAACTGGAAAATAGTTTTGGTTTTAACTTAGAAATGAAAGTTGTTGAGCAGAGCTTCAAGCCACTGGAGACGATCTGACAGGTACGTGCAGAGGGGGGATGGAAATGGCTTGAGCCAACAGTTTGGACCACAGCATAAAGCAAACATGCCACAAGTAAATTAATAAAGATGGCCCAAAAGCAGGGGTGGACTGCTTGGGAGTCCATCCCAAAGCAGACTCCTGCTCTGTGAGCTGGTGGACTGTGCAAGCTACACACAGCATGTAGCATGCAGCCTGTAGCATGCAACACGCAGCATGGGCTTTGGCTCTGTGCTAGCAGCACCATCTTGTTTTGCGTTACCATGATGCCTCAAATGCTTCCGCTGCTCCAGTCCAATAGATTTCAGCAGTGGCTGCAGAGTGACTCTGTGAACACATTAAAAAGTGCAACAGTGCAACAATGAAGAGCGACAATCGGGCAACCAAAACAGCCTCTATGGCGCTTATTGCAAACTGAACAGTCAGGAAACAGAAAAGCGCCGTCTGAAGGCCTGTCCCTGCTAGCACCTCATAAATTATATCTCCCTATTGGTCAACAAGATTAAGTGGCTGAGCTTAAAATCAATCACTGATTGTTGGCTATCATTTACTGTGATATATTGGTGAACAAACCTAGCTCAAACACAAAGATTACATTTCATTTTTTTTATTTATCTCTGCTGAACACATTAAATAAAATTTAAGAGCATTCTCATTCTCAAATGAATTCCAGATCTCAGAGGTGCTAGCATCAAAAAATGATGTACAGTTTAACCCCTCTGAGTTTGTTTTTTTATATCTTTAGAGCAGTTTGCAGCCGAGTTGCTACGGAGATTAAACAGTCAGGTATTATTAGAGTTTATTTTGTAAAATATCAAACTTTTCTCCTCTGGTCTGTTTAACAGCTACAGCCTGAGATCAACTCAGCCCTCCAGCTCTGTCAGCAGCAGAAACAGCAATGTTACACCTGTTGGGGAAAACATGAGCCATATTTGCTTTGCATTGTTCTCACATGATGACAGTGATTATAGTATGATTTGATTAATCATTAGACTCTATATTGTTTTTAATAGTGTTTTAATATTTTTTTCCATGTGCCTCTTTTAACTTTGAGCCCCCGCCCCTCCAAAGGCCTCTGCACGGCCCTGCTCTGATGATCAGAGGAGGCTGGAGGCATTCACTCATTCACAGGGCAGCAAGAAGAGAGCAAAGTGTGAGAGAAATGCTGTGAGAATCTCAGCGTGGAAAAATGTCCTGCAGATCTAATGCTTGGTTCAAAAAACAGGAGGAGTCAACTTCACTGAATGAAGTTCAAAATCTTTTTAAGCAATATTTATTTTTTTTAATTGCAGGAAAACTACAGTTTAAACCCATAAAGTGGGAACGATATGACAAAAGTTAAGTTCAGAAAGAAACACGTTGTCTAAATGGTGCTTTTAACTTCTGATAGATCATTAATCTTGAACTGTCAGTTGTTTTAACTTCATTCTGTTATTTGAATCAAATAGTTATGTCACATCATAAATGCAAAAATCATTCCTCACCTAGTTGAACAAGCACTCATTTATGTGTCTTTAAATTAAAATGACTTAATTTAATAATTAATTATTTTAATTTAGCAGAAATTTTATTCTAAACTGAAGTTTCATGAAAATAAAACCTGTGTATGTATGTAACATCCATATTTTATAAACTTTAATTTCGGTGGCACAAATAATTTTTGAATTCATATTTCTGCTATTCTTTTTGTCCTGACCCGGAACAGCCTTTTGGTAAAAATCTATGAGTGCATTGCTTTATTGAAGTGTTCACTTCAAAAAAGCAATTCACATAATTATGTCATTACGCATATATGAATTTCCCCTACATACATGCACTACACTTCATTTAAATGTGAGCAACACATGTTGGTGCAGAGAATGTTTGTATTTAGAGATTTAAAAGGATGAACAAACACATATTTAACACTCACTGCAGTGATCTGGTTCCCTTCAGTAAAACAATAAATCAGATTTTCCTTCTGGTTCTGTTCTTCATGTCTTACAGATCCAGAGCTGTCCTGTCTCTTCATGCAGAGCTGCATC
>NW_006802378.1:0-8061 GCF_000485575.1 Poecilia formosa
CATATCATTTGAGTCATTGATGTTGTCTTTCATTCATGTCATTTCATCTCATTTCATTTCGATTTTGGGGGTAAAAACGGACAGGGCACCCCTATGCCTCTTAGGCGGTGGATCGAAACCACAATGTCCCTCTTACAATCTAATGAAGAACATGTAAAGAAATAAAATTGTTAAAGGATGTTAGGGTTAAAATTAGGAAAAGGAAATTCAACCATCCATGGCATGACTCTTTTTTGTTTTTAGTGGAATAAAATATTTTCCTGCAGACTTGTGAGAGCTTCATCATCTGTAATTACACATCAATCATAAAGTCGGACTATGACACTTTCTGGAACCAAATATTATAATTATTACCTTTATGTTGCTTGTCCTTTATTATTTCTGTATGTTACCTCAGGTCAACGCCATGCCATAGAAGGGTAATGAACTATTAAAGAACAAAGTCTGAAATTTTTGTTAGTTTTTATATATTTTTGTAATCCAAGTTAAAAATAATAAATGTTAAATTTTACGAAAACATAAAATGGATGAAGTGTTAGGAGGATATAATTTTCATCTTTAAAGTAAAAAAGTATTAAACTTATATTCACCAAGTTGTTAGAGTTAACCAAGATGTAAATTGAATAGAATGTTAGGATGATATTTCAAAACTTAATAAAACGTAAAATGAATAAAGTGTTAGGTTAATATTTAAAATGAATAAAATGTAAAATGAATAAAAGGTAGATATTACTTAAAACTTAATAAAGTAAAATTAGAAATGTTAAGGTACTATCCTTTAAAGTCAATGAAGCAATGAGTAATGCGTAAAACAATTTCTTAGTAAGATAATAAACCAAACTTATTGAAATTTCTATGTAATATTTAAAAGTTAATGAACTACAGAAAGGATGCAATGTTAAACAAAATGAAATGGTAAGAAAAGCTTGGAAGTCTGAGTATTGAAAGGCACAGAACAATGAACACATACGCACACAACGCAAACCAATGCAATAAATCTGGATCAAGGGCAGCACAGTCAAAATATACTGATATGAATTAACTATGATGAGGAAACAAGTAAAAATGCTCTCTAAGTAAAATGTACTAGTAGTAATAAGATCCAATCATATCAGTCTCTCTATAGCGAGCCCTATCTACGTCAAATCAGTTTCTGCGTGTGTCCAGATGTAGAGCCGGCGCAGCTCGATAGGAAACCCCGACAGGCCCGCGAGGCTTCAGTGGCGTATCAGCTTTAACTCGGTCCACCAAGCGTGGAAGGCGCCCACAGTCTCACACCCCGGCACACCCAGAAAGGATTGGACTTCATTCTGCAACAGAGAAAACACAACAAAAAGCGAAATCAATGGATTATATAAAGAACATTAAAGTGAATAAAAAAAATGATGTTTTGTCACTAGATACTAGTCCTGCCCTTATACTATAGAAAGCTGGAGTTCAACGGTCGTCTTTCGGTTCTGGGAAAACATTTGATAGGCAGGTGGGGTTCTATCGGTACCGCTGCCCTTCTCTATGTTGGACGTGATGCACTGAACAGCCAAGGACCTCAGGCAGGGAACAGCAGCATCCACAGGTGATGAGGAGAGCAAGGAAGGTTCTTTAAGATTGGCCATCATCTAATTAGTAAACATAATGTTCTTTTTTTTATTTAAAGGCTTCTCCTTGAAGCTGAAGATCAAGTTCTTTTTTGTTTGTTTTTTTCATACTAAGCCAATAGAGCATCAATATATCAGTAACATCTGTTATTTCAGTTCTCCTCTTAATAATAGCAAAATAAATGCTTAAAGTCAGTAACACCTTGTACATTTCAACCTTCAAAAATAACTTTGCTTGTTTTAAGTGTTGGCATATTCATAGGATCAGACAAAATCAGAAACCGAACAAAAAATCATGTAAAAGATCAGATTATCAAATGAATGTGCAAAACTGCCCACAGTAATGTTTTATCAAAGAAATATTATTTGAAATGTATATAAGATTTATCCCTAATAGAAACTTTACCAGAAATCTTAAACCATACATAAATGTTTTGCTTTTGTTATTTTAATTAACTTCAATCAAATAGTCCTCATTTAACAAGAAGTAAACCGCTACACTAAAGGCTTGTAAAATATCATCGATAATGTGAAAAGTTAATGATCCGTGCCAAATCAAGGTCCCTTCTAATATTTTCCATTCATTTAATAAAAGACAACCTTATTTTGTCTGAGACCAAAAACTGCAAATTATGATTATGAGAAATGTTTAGGCATTGGATCAACAATTACACCTAGGACTAGATTCTTTTTTTATTCTGTCAATCCTTTTGACCCCCTTTAATCAGTTCCATAATTGCTAATTTGTAAATCCCAATTTAGACCATTTTTTATGTGAATCCTCATATTTTCTTCCCATTTTAAACCCTCAAAGAGTGATTAGCCTGTTTTTTTTTTGTTTTTTTTTTACAAGAATAAAGTTAACCCTGTCACTCCATATTTAACTGACTTATTTTATTCTCATTATGATTTTAAATCCCATAAGTTCAACAATTTTAACCTTTGAACAACTGGTTCTTTTGAAAACCCATCTGTGAAATATGTATTTAACTGAATTACACTCCTTTGTAGTGTTGATCATATTTATCAATGTTTTTGGCAGTTTTGGGGAGAAATTTGATACAACTAGACTTATTAAATGATATAATGTTGAGGTTAGACCTTTCTGCATGACTTGGTTAAACAAATAATTTTGAATTATAGCAAGGGAGAAGCAGCAATCAAACAATTTAAACTCTATTTTGTAGAAATCTATTTGACACATGACATTGTTAATTTTAATGTATTCAATTCAGAATATTCAGTATTACTTTAGAAACTCATTCGATTAATTAAAACATTTGTGAATTTTGATTTAACCTCTTTTATATTTTCCTGAGGCCCAAAACTGAAAAATTTCTCAATATATTAGATTAACTCAGAATTTGCTTGAATGGAGTAATTCCATGCATCTCCCCCTGTTTCTGTATTGGAACACTGTATAGTGTTTCGGTACAGAAACTCCTAAGAAACCCACGAAAATCAGTTCGCCCAAATTTTCTTTCATTGCTAATTATAACAGTTGGATGTAATTTAACCAGGGTGTTTACACCTCAGTGAAAGAATTTAACAGTTGATCGAAAAAATGTGCAGTAAACCCATAATTTGGTTCAGTAATTTTCCGAAGAGTAGATTTTCCTAAGATTTGAAATGGATTCCAAATAAACTTAAATCATAATTTGAAATAATTGTCCTTATATTTGTAGCCACTGTAATTTGAGGCAACTAGAACTTAAACTAAGTGTGGTTGGATGTGCTTTTGTAAATCAGGAAATTAACAACTGTTACCGTACTTTTATCCTGTTTCAATTGTTGTCCTGCTGGAGGAGAGAAACACATTAGCCAGATGTTGAACAAACAGAGTTATAATCATTCAGGCAGACAATATTTCTGCGAACTGCAGAGAGTTCTAACACCCTGCTGCACCGTTAAACTTATCCTGGGGGTCAAATAGCAGAGGTCAGAGTGCAAAGGCAGTAGACAATGAATTTGCCGGAAAAAAAACTAAGGTGAGAAAAAGTGGCATCACACAATTCAAAAATTCTAGAAAAATCATTAAGAGCTACAAAGTTTTGTTGGCAGCCATTTTGTCTCCAACCTGTAGACTGAGGGAAATCCCAGGACCAACCATGGCAACAAACAGGACCGCCTCCAAGTCTCAGCCCGACTTTACATGTGATGTTCTATTTGCCCCATCAGAATCTGTCCAGGGCAGCATTTCAGTCCCGCTGTGCAGAAAAATCTGGACAAAGTATGTGGCCCCCCTTGTGTGGGAGAGGGAGAGACTGAGAGATACAGCAGATGAATCATTGTTTTCAAACCTCCGTCTCACATCGGGCAGAAGCTGTTGGTCTTTCCTGCCATAGGAGACCCTCAGAAATGACGCCTGGGTCTCGTCCTTTAGCCAGGTGTTTCCTCAGAGATCACAGTCAAACATCCAATGCGAGATCCTGCAAGCTGCAATCCGCCTTCAGGTGACAACAAGAAAAATCAATCCAACCTCACTGACCTCTGTAGAAGGTGTAAGAATCGTCCAGTAGGTCTTTGTTCTCAAACAGCAGTCCAGCAGAAGATGGCACAATTCATGTGTAGAAAGTGCAAATGTCCAAGTCAGCGTGGCTGAGAACAACGGAGGCCCGATGCCGAGGCCAGGCGATCCCCCATCTCATCACCTCATTGCACGGTTCTGAACCCGCAAAACCCGGCCCCTACGGTCCGTCAGACCACAGGAAGCAGAACTGCTAGAGTAAAACACAAAGTAAATTAAGAAAATAAAAGTGTATGCCACCTTTTTGCTCACATAATTATAAATTAAAGGTCTTTTCTTTAGCTTGTGATGTAAATGAAGAGTTGGCTCTGATTTTTTTTGTTTCCTTTTTTTGTTTCAGTCAGGCTCAGGGTCACTGGAGCAGCTCAGATAAGGTCCACTGCCTCAGTCTCTGAGCTCCAAAGAGAAAGAGAAATAGAAATGCGTTAAGATGATTCACCCTGAGGTTTCAGAATTAACCGATTATGGAATCAACTCCTCTGAAAAATAAAACTCTTAGAAATTATTAAATGTAAACAAAATTTAGTATTTCAGCTACATACACTTTTCATTAATTGGTTATTCAAATGCATATGTAAAATAACTAATTCAATAGTGTCCAATTTTACACAAAAGCATCTTTGTGATAATGCCACACTTTAAGGCAACCAGTAAAATTTCCTTAATAATTTAGGTCAAAAAGAAAACTGTAATCAAATATTCTCCATACCATTAATGAAAATGTTACCATTATCCTGATAATTTTCAAAACTGCTGAGTGTTGTATTTATGTATTGTTAAAAAATTGTTCACATTTTATTTGAATTTTTCCCACGTCCCCTTAGGGGCTCTGTAGAAGTTTATAGTACTTTTCACCTAAATTTTCTTAATGACAACAATTACATCCAACTGTAACTTTATACAATTAAAATTAGAGGTGATGCAGGAAATTCATGAATATTTAAATAAACATGGCATAGATATTGATTGATGCTATTCAATTTTAAATTACCGATTTTAATTTAGTAAGATCTTCTATATGACTCTGTATTTCAGTAATGCCGGAAGGCACAGTATAAGATCTCATTAAATAATCTCACAATATACCAATGTCAAATGAATAAATTCATAATTAACCATATCTATACACCAACTAGGAACTAGAGTCTATTTCTTCCCCACCCCCTGTTGATATAATTTAAAAAATTTGAAAGCAATTTTGCATTTGTTACTATTCTCCAAAACTAAAATATTCCAGGATGTCACAAGTTTTCCAAATCTTCTGTCTAGAATTGAAAGTAGACTATGAGATGTTCTAAATGTAAAGATTTATCAGAAATGTTCTAAATGTAAAGATTTATCAGAAATGTTCTAAATGTAAAGATTTATCAGAAATGTTTTATGTTTATAATTTATCATTTCCCCCTTTTGTTTTCTTATGTAAATAGAAAACAAACAAAATATTGTTGAGACTCTTTTTTTTTTCTTTTTTTTTTTTCATATGTCTAAAATGTCCAACTGAAACTGTACTGCAAAGGCCAAAAGTTTTATTATTTTAACGAGTTCAGATCGGGATTTGGATTGCTTTCCTAAAAAGCAGTGTCATTGTTTATTTTGGATTGACAAAAGAAAAATTGATCAATTTAGGCAGAGGAGCAAAAGATGTAGACAAAGATTTTGCAGTACTGTCAGATGTCTTTGCGTTTCAAATCAAATGTTTTGTTGGACTTGAATTTATGCATTAATTCAATCAAAATTTAAGGCACACAAATGTTGTGAGCCATTTGTTGTCCAATCAGTTTGTTTTTACATAATCAATTAATATCATATCCACTTTAAAAGTTTCATCATGTCCAATTTGTGCCTTTCTACCAAGACACGCATGTGTTTCGAAATCAACAGTTAGTTCCGTTAGTAAATTAGTTAGTCTGTTATTAGAAAAAAATAAAAACAATAATATTAATAAAAATGAAAAGAAAAGAAAAAATGTCAAACTAAATGAAGCAGTCTTGTAATAAATGCTGTCTGGTCTTAAACCAAAGCTGAAATGTGATTACTCCTTTTCCAACATTCCCATTTTGAAGTAAGGTAACCGAATTAGAATATTTTGTAATGAACCTTAATTGAATCTGGAGCTGTTTCATAATCACCTTTTAATTCATACAAATATTAATATTCATTTACCAATTCTGTTCCCTCTTTAGACATTTTAAGGTGACCAAGTTTCAAATAAAAAGAAATCCTGTTTTTGATAAGATAATAAGAGAGACAAATTTTGATGAGTCCATGATAAAGTTCAAGTCTGCTATAAACCTCATTTTTCAAGTTTCATTAAGTTTAAATTTAACCATGTCTACAGCTAAGCCGAACTTCAAAAACTTCAACCCATTAGATGTCACTTTATTTTGTTTATAAAATAAGTTTTATAAACCTGTTATGTAATTTCATTCATCCTTCATACAGTTAATGTTACCACATGTGAATATAGTGAATTGTGCAGGATTAGTTTAGTTTCAACCAGTTTTCCCTTAGTGTCATTTATTCCGTCCAGCCAATATTTCCCCAAAGGCTGTTTAACAGGTCGCCTCCTTTCTTCTGCACCAGGTATTCTAGCCCCTTTTTCTTGTTGTTTTCTTTCTCCCTTATTTTGATATTCGTCAGGCTTTGCCAAATAAGTTATTAATGCTTCTATTTGCTCACCGAGCGCAATCCATGGCCCGATGCCCCACTTTGGATAGTATTTTTCCTTTTCAAGTTCACCCTCCATCTGTTTAGGCTAAAATTTAGGCTCAAAAATCACCTCTTTTCTTACAGTTTTAAAAAATCACCTCTTCTTCCTCTCTTTTTTTTTCTTTTTTTTAGCAGTTTTGCTCACACAGCGGCGAGGAAATCAAACACAGCAGAAAATCAAACCCAGCAAACAAAATCAAAAACCTCCCACAGATTATAATTTCCCAATGTTGACCATGGTTTTCAAACACATTGCAATAAACTGAGAAGAGCACACTTAAACAGATGATGTCAGCTCAGCGGCAGAGGCTTACACACACAGCTGACAGACACACACACAGCTGACAGACACACACACAGTTGACAGATACACAGAAATGGATCCACGCTTTTCAGCTCCTATGATGTCCTCTTTTATCACTTATTTTTACTTCACTTATTTTCTTCACTTATTTTCTTCACTTATTACTCTTTAGAGGAACAGATCGCGATCAACCTTTATCTTATTCTCTTATCTCTTTATTCTCTTGTCTCATCTTTTTTCCTATGGTGGACCCCTCTCAACACTTTTGCGTTTCTTGAGCAAGTCACAGATTGGCTAACGCGTTCTTTTCAGGGGGCAGCACTCCCCAAGGGTAAAACCGACAAAACCTCGCCTTTACCTTCCCCGCGTCCGGGGAAAGCCGGGGACGGCCATCTCCCGCTGCAACCAAGCCAATCGACCTTTTACTTTTACTTTAACTTTGACTCTTAACAACTTAACTTTGACTCTTAACTTAACTTTGACTCTTAACTTAACTTTGACTCTTAACTTTTAACTTTACTCCTATGAACAACTCTAAAGCCTTTAGACAAACAAATCAAAAGCAGTACGAACAACAGCTGACAATCGAACAATGGCTGACAACTTAGACAACTCAGTGACAAGCAGACAAACCTGGGAAACAGTACAATGGTGTATATTAAGGAACAAGTGTCCTTACCTTTCATGTGGGCCCTACACCAGAGTACTGTTTCAGAAAGTCTGCGCCTGAACGGCCAGTCCAATCTCTGCTCATGTGTCAACACAAAACCATCCTCTGCTACCAACTGTTGAGAACGAGAATCTCAATCGATGAATCATAATTTGTATTGACACACGGAGCATAAAATCAGGCAAGAAAAGCATTCAGACTTTACTTATTTTATTAACTTTCAGCGCTGAAAGGAGACGCTTTACCATTACATCCG
>NW_006802379.1:0-8060 GCF_000485575.1 Poecilia formosa
CGGGTTCGGTGGTCTTGACTACAACTCTGCTACGTGGCTCCTTGGTTGCATGTTCTCCCTCACCCACCTTCTTTCCATCCCCTTTCAGTTGGATTTCTTTCTAAATAAATGTCACTAATGAAGTTCATACTACGTTAGGACAGGAGACAAGATGTTTCCATCCCTGAAATTATGATTCATAGAATCACATATCTAAGTCTAAACTCTTACAGAGAATAAACACAAGAAGAACATGTTTAATCTGTGGCATTGTTCATTAAAATGGCACATTTATGATGTATTCAAATTAAATACGATCAGTTCACTTAATGATATTAGCGACTCGGTTATGTATTCAGCAAGTACTTTTACTTTTAATACTTAAGTATTTTTAAAAGCCAGTACTTTTTTACTCTTACTTAAGTAAAATGTTAATGTGGTACTTTGACTTTTACTTGAGTACATTTTTGACTGTGTATTTGTACTTTTACTTAAGTACATTTTTTGAGTACTTTCTCCACCACTGCAACAGGGACAGTGTTCATCTTAAGAACTTTAACTGTTGCAAATATTTTAGTTGTCCTATTGATTGATTGATTTTCATGGATAATCACCAGCCTTAATATGGTTGACCTGTATTCTGCTTGTATCATCTTAAACAATGACCTGATTGACAGTGAAAGTGAACACAGTTCGAACTTCAGAACTCTGACGTATTTGCAGATGAACTCTGATTACAGAGTTCATCTGCAAATACATCATAATATACGAAATTGTTTGACCAAACTCATGTAGCAAATACAATGCTACCTCATAAAATGTATATAACCTTCTGATTTTGAAAACATTAATGAATAAATCTCTGACATATTCTTTCTTGTGTGATTGCAACATTTAGCAATTGGAAAAATGTTCCTAATTCTAATTGACTTCAAACAAGTGACGTTCAGTCTGATTTAACTTTAACTTTAAAGAGGAAAAAAAGTGATGTGTATTTTTTTCTTGTATATCGTTCTTGTTTGTCCACTTTGATGACTGTTAACTGGTGACCCAAACTATGAAGCTGCTTCACTGTTTGTACTTGAACTTGCAATGCTAATACGTCATGTCCTTTTTATTGTGTGAACAGCTTTTACAACATGTCAAATTCAAGGTTAAAAACGTGAAAGCAATGTAAATGGACAAGAAAGTGCTAATATAATTTGCCAAAAAAAAAAGAAAAAAATAACTTGCTCCCAGTGGACACACTTGCATACAAATACAAAGTGTGGTGGTTCTTTAAACTGCATCTTAAAAACGTGGCAATGCACATTACACTAAGCACACAAACCATGATTTCTTCGTTTATATTTTAAACCATTGAGGTGTAATAAACATTATTGGTCTTTACTGAACAGCTGGATTTCTATTTTAAATTTGTGAACTTTGTTTACTATTTCGATTACTCTGGAGATAATTGGTTCCACTGGGATGTATTTAGTGCAGGGGTAAAAGAGGCTGAACACAAATTCATGTTTTTTTTCTTTTCTTCTTTGAATGTAAAGCTTTGCAAACACTGTATCCTTTCATTCAATTTCACAATCCTATTATGCTATTCTGTTGGACTACATCAAGAAAGCAAATCAGGAACTATTAACAAGAGTTCTGGAATAACGTTAAAGTAATTCTTGTTTGCACTTTGTTCTTTCAAACCTCATGTTAACTCCACTGGATAAGACCCAGAGTAGACTTTGACATGGTCTGTGTTGTTCCACTGCCTGCATTATTTCTATGCCCTTATCAGGAAGGATTGCGGACACTTGGTGTCATGCCAGCCAATCTGGTTTCAGTCATCTGTTTATAGGTGGACTTTACACATTGTCGGGAAAGAAATGGTGACTTATTTATTTTTTTGTTGTGAATTTTGTGATTCTTGGCATTCCTTTAGTAGCTTTTCAAATAGAGACAAAAGGAACATTTGTTTTCTCTTTTTGACCCCATTTGACAGTTACTGCCTCCCATTTCTCATTTACTGCTAAATATTCTGTAGGTTTTCTTTGCCGAGGTGATAAAATGTTCCCTTTTACAAACACTGACACATGTAGAGAACTAGGAATTTTAACAATGGCAAGTGAGAAATGTTTCTTCCCCTACATGAACTTTCCTGTGTATAATGCCAGAGCCCTTCCCCTTTGTTTTCCGGGGAGGAGTGGTGCAAGTTAAAGGAAATGTAGCCAGAATGAGACAGATGAGTATCTTAGCTGCGGCAGGAGTGAACACAGCCCGCAAAAGGAAGTGAAGATGATTCTGAATAACTGTTGATGCCCTGCAATGTTGCTGCATTTTCAGATCAGTCATCACTTGAGACTTTTCACAAGCTACAGGCCATTTGACTCTTTTCTGTGGGCACTGTTTGAATTACTGTAAACAGTCATAGAAGAGCATAGGAATGATTCGGATAGCGGAGTAAAAACTTCCCTGAGCATTCTGGAGACCACGTTTGTTATGGTAAGTCTCTTTTCTAGTATTTAATGTGTTTGTTTATGTGCTTTTCAAAAGAACAGAACCCTAAATTGTTTGAATTTTCCTTTGAGCATGTGTGCTTATACCAAGATGTGTTCAGTCCTATTTTATCATTTACTTTCATTTTGTTGTTGTCAGTAGTCAGAGGTAGAGGAAATGTGAAAAAAAAAAAACTGAACACATTTGACTGTATGTCAGAATAACAAACCCACGCTCTTCCTCTTTGTATAGTTTGTTTTTAGTTAGATTCATATGATGTTTTAGTATTAAAGCAAGCAGCAGAACAAGCAAGAATACCGCCTGATTACATAACCTGTACATTCTTAGACATTTCATGCATGCCGTCACAAGTGAAATGTCTGAAATCTTCTGAGGGGTTGGTCATGTAGATTTTAGTTGATATATTTTGGATCATCCTTTCATCATTCCTGTTTGAACAGGGTAGGTACAAGACAAGATAAGCAGTGAAGTCAGACTTTTGGGTTGATATCGCTGATTATGCTTAACAACACAATGTAAAAGTGGCTACCATGGTAAATCAATCCTGTAATTTAAAGCAAATGATGATTGTGCAGACGCAAACAGATTTTCACGCTGAAGTTTGAAAAACAAACAAAAAATGTCTAACTGCCGTTTACAGCCTTTATAGACACCTAACTCTTGTCTTATAGAGTGAATATGAAAAATTGTATTATATTATATTTTTAACATTTATTATATAAATTGTATTATATATTAATACAATTTATATATCATAATATAATATATATTATAATGTATGGGTCCCAAAAGGGACAAGGGTTCACCTGTACCCTTGTCCCTTTTTGGACAAGGAACTAATGCATAATGGGCAGAAGGGATGTCTTGAGAATTTGTTTACATTCTCATTTTACTGACTATGTTTTGTTTCTTGTTATTTTGCAAAGTGTGAAAAATCAATTAAATAAATAAAGACATTGTGAGAAAATATGTATTGCCTGTGGTTGCAGACCATTTGACCTGAAGCACAATATGTTTGATGATTAGTTTTCCCATACTGATTCTCAAACGCAATGTTGGTCTGGACATTGGCAATGACCACTTCCTATTAACGGCAGTTTCGAAAGCGTTGCTTTTCTTTTTGTGTTGTACCAAAATGTATTAGCAAAAGAGGGCAAGGCTTGACTTCGTGAAAAGATCCTAAGCTCAACTTGAGGAGTTTTAATTTTTCTAGATGGATAAAACATTTATACAATGCAAATAACCATAATGTTACTTTCAAATGCTATGAATGTTGTTCATCACTGGAGTCAAACTGTTGGAACCCAACAGAATTTTGCTTTCTAACAGTTTGGCATGCAGCCTTTTGTCAGACGCACACTTTAAGTCCCTGTTTGATACTTGATACTGTAGAACATACAAAGATCAAAATGTGCATCATATTTCATGTGGTTTTGAGGCTATTTTACAAATCACAAAAATGATTACACTTTAACTTTGTAACCATCATAATCTTTCAAGTTTTCAGGAGCAAAGAAGTCCCTGAACTGTCTGTTGTGTTCCGTGGTTTTCATGATGCTGTTAGTTCATGACTGATCTTTCACAAACCTCTGAGGTGTTCATAGAGCAACTGTATTTATTCTAAGGTCAAATTGCACATATGTGGACTATGATGCAGATCTCTAGTTCAGCTATCTGTCAGTTTTACAACCATGTGCTTATTTGGTTGGCCTGACACATAAAATCTAAATTTATACTTGAAATACAGGTTTGCATTCTTGGTGGTCGGGGTGAATATGTCTGCAAAACACTGCAAACCAAGTAGTATTCATACCAACACAAACTCTCTACATATAACAGTTACATCCTCCTTGATTAAGATACAACTGACCCTAAGTGCTGATTTTTGTTTGTTTGTCTGTCAACAATACAAGATAAGTTTCCTCTGTGGTTGACCTTGTCCCACTTTCAAGTATGCAAGCTGAACAATAGCTTTCGGGAAAGTGAATGGGGTTAAGACAAAAGTTTGTGCGGCATGTTATTGGAAACTAACAGACAAAATTGACAGACTTGGAAGAAAAAGACAAACACAAATAAAAACAATTTGTTTCCACACAAATGCATTCCAGTGATTAGAAATGCTCATAAATAGAATGTTTTTCAAAGTGTTTGACCATCCATTGATTACAGCCTTTTTAATTTGTTAGACACTTAAAGAGACTTCCTGTTTAAGATAGTGTTGCATTAGTGGAATTTGTTTGCAAGGTAGTCTTTTCACAAAGATGTTCATATCAAATGCTGTGAATTTTGCAAAAAAAAAATTGTTTTTTAACTCCTGGGAAAAGTCTGTCATACTCCTACGCATCTGTTTTAGTTATACATTTGTAAATGTTTTTTGTCTTTGTGTTTTTAGAGCAGTATTTTTCATGGACAGTTTCTGAACACTTGCAGATTATCAAACATTTGTCAAACATTTTCATCAATAGTTATGACTTAATTCCTCACAGTTCAAGATTTATTGCTTTCGGTTGCATGAGCCTATTTCTTGGTTTTATCACATTTTACCTTTCATGTGTGTGTCACATTTAGTGATGCACGGTCCTGGATTGTGTAAAGAAATAATGATAATATATTTACTTTAAATGTGTGTCTAAATCCCACATATAGATGGACTTGTCCACTTTTGGTTTGGGCATTAGTAACCTGACGAAGTGTATTTAGTTCTGACAGACTGTACACACCCGGGAACATGAGCGTTTGAGCTGTCGTCCCGGATCAGACTCACTGTGCTAAAGTCATGCACTATCAGACTTAGAGACTGATTTTTTTGTTTGTTTGTTTGTTTGTTTGTTTTCTTTTTTACAATACTGCAATAGGTCTTATCAGTTTCATTAAATCGTGTAATGTTTAGTGATATATAAAGTGCTCTGATTTATGACAGCACTATTTATTCACTTCTTTCTCTATGGAACTTGCATCGGTCACTAGATGAGCTTCATTGTCCTTCTGCCGCATTTTATGTTGGTGCAATGCCAAATGCTATTATTAAATTGTGAGATTGTTTTAAAAGATTTCCTTCCCATGTTTATTTTTGTGTTATCAATATCTTCAAAATGCACGAAAAACAAATTCAAAGCATATAATCTTACTACTGTATTTGTGTGCATTTACCCTGAAGAATAATATTTGCTTAAAGCTAAGCTTTTCTTGAAGACAGTCTCTTCAATTACACAATGAGAAAGCTCATGCTGAGTCACTTGGGGCAACATTTTAGGCAAATTATGTGTCTCTGCATAAATTTCCTGTTTCTCTGTCTCCCAACCATCAGAACTGTATTTCCTGTCAGGATGTGTTATCTTTCCCTTTCTATTTTAGCTATCAATGTCCTCAAAATTCATGAAAAACAAATACTTTGCACAGAGCAAATAACCTTACTTCTTTATTTATATGCATTTACCCTGAAGAACAATATTTGCTTAAAGCTAAAATTTCCTTGAGGACAGTCTCTTCAAGGGAACAATGAGAAAGTTCATGCTGGGTCACTTGGGACAACATTTTAGGCAAATTATGTGACTCTGTATAAATGTCAAGTTTCTCTGTTTCCCAACCATCAGAAATGTATTTCTTGTCAGGATATGGTATCTTTCCCACTGTATTTTAGTTAAGCTGTTATTTTCCTCATTTTTGACCCCTTCTGCTACTGTTACACGTTACTGTTCTATGATGTACAAGCTATGTGTAAGATGCTGTCCCAGTTTGCTAACTCTAAAATTCCTGAAACAATGTTTACCCCACTGCCAGTTCTAAGTAATAAAATAGCTATTCATGTTTTCAGATTGCACCCAGGTCTGGCATAAAAAGAAACACTGTTTCGAATATTACTGATTCGTAATATTTGCATTTGGGATAAATTTGTTTAGTGTGCCTACGCTGTAAACTTGTTCAAAGCCTGTTTCATCATCTGATTAATTCCTTCCTCCTGCACCAGATGATTTTATCTTTGCAATACAAGAGAGCTGTTATGTATAGATGTTGGGGGGGGAATGTGGAAGTGCATAAATTATTTACCCAGAATCAGCCTTATGTGGGAATGTATAAATGATTTACCCGGGAGCAGCCTTACAATTTATGAACTGTGATGGACAATGTTTTTCAAATCATTTTTTGGAAACGCTAGCATAGATCACGCTCTAAATTTAAGCAATGGTGAAATAAGCATATTTTCCAAATGGATGGTTGAAAGAAGTAAACAATTTGGCAGAGCTTCATTTATTACATTTTCTTGAAACTTTGCAAAAGTTACAGCAGCTGCTGCTCCAGCTTCTGTAAATCAATAAGTGTACAACTTTACTGTTGCACACTTTTTTGTTGTCACTAATTGTAAATAGTCTGTCTATTGCTCAGACCTGCACATGTTGTGCAGTTTTTAGTGAATCATCTCAGTTGCACATTCCTCTGGAGTGGAGATTTTTTTTACATAGCTACACAGTCTTTATGTTGAAATGTTTTCCTTTGCTGTACATTATTTTAGTTTCTGTCCTTTTGTAAGTCCATTTGCTGTTAGTGCCTGTCATTTAGCTGTTGTTGCACAGAAATGTTCCCATTATGGGACAATATAGGATATCTCTATGCTATTCCATTCTAATCTATTCTGTTCTACATACTCCTGTTTCTGTTTCTGTTTTTGTTTTTATTTTTGTTTTTGCGTTTTCTCAACACTTGAATGTTTCAGATAATCCAACAAATATTATTAGGCAAAGATTGTCTGAGTTGCCTACCTTTTCACGTGAGAATTTAACTTATTGCAGAGGGAAAAAGCAGTCCAAATCAAGCTGGCCCTGTGTGAAAAAGCAATCCACATCATTCATTAACTGAAGTACATTACATTTTGGATGGCTAATTTTAATTACACATCCAACACCAAAGCTTTTAAACACAAAATAAATTAAATAGAACATGTCTGACATCATGAAATAGGCTAAAAAATGTGCATAGAAATTTTTACAAAGTCATTTCTAAAGCTTTGATACTCTAGAAGACTACAGTGAGTCATTATTCACAAATAGAGAGAACATGAAACAGTGGTGAACCTTCACAGGAATGATTGGTCAAGTAGTCCCATCAAGAGCACATTGACGACCAACATTCAAATAAGTTGCTGGTAAAATTATGCTTCATTTTTTTCTTCTTTGTTGATTTGCATCATGAATGTACGACTTGTTGTTGAATTCTGTTCTCTACCAGAAAATCCTGGACAGAGTTTGTCTGGACATTAGCTTGCTGCCTTAATGTCAAAGTGAATTTGACATATATAGCAGGAGAAAGATCTGAAGCACAGATTAATCTTTTTAAAAGCTTTTATGGCAGCGATGGCCTTTATTTGCAGCTTTCAGACAGAAAATGGGCAGAGAGAGAAGAGGAGAAGACATGCAGCAAAAGTTCTAAGGTTGACAATCAAACCCAGGATGGCTCCATTGAAGACTAATTGCCTCCATATGTGACGCACCTGCTCTAGCTCTTTACCATGCACCATGAGCAAGTTCAATTGTGAATGACTCCTTCCCCTCCAAAAAAATAAAAACACAGGTGAGGAGTGGTCT
>NW_006802380.1:0-8054 GCF_000485575.1 Poecilia formosa
TGTAAAAGTGGACACCTGGGCTGCCTGTTCAACAAAATGATTTCACAGTAAAGCCTGGCGCCGCCCCCCTCACCACCACAAAAAGCTGTTAGCTCCCCCAATGTTGAGAATCGGTGATTTAAGCAAAAAAAATCTAATAAAATAAAAACATTTACATTATTTTACCTCCATGTAGAGTCCAAGAGAGAAGCAAAGAGACAAATAAACACAGTTGATCATTTCAAAGCAAATAATAATGAAATAATTTGAGTCAATAGAAGGGAAGGACTCACGTCGTTGATCAGAACCGAGGCGTTCCTTGTCGCCTCGAAGTACGGCGTGTCGCATGTGTATCTGAAGTTTCCTCTGTTCTTCTCATATGAGGCTTTGTACAGGCGCTGTAAAAAAATAAAAAAATAAAAATAAAATAAATAAAAGGATGGTTGAAAACAAACAGAATGTATTCTTGTTGTAAACATGAATACCGTATTTTCCGGACTGTAGAGTGCACCTTACTATAAGCCGCATCTATAAAGTTTTTTTTTCTTTTAATTGGAAACGTATATATATATAAGCCGCACCGGGCTATAAACCGCTGGTATCTCCGCCGCTCTCGGTTTTCCACAATAAATAAGATCTACTGGATTTATTAAGGACGCAGCCCTGCGTCTCCAACACCGAACCCTGGATTCGTTCGCGCCGAGCTTAGTGCAGCGGTTCTATTTCCCTCCTGTACTGCCAGATCGATAGCCTTCAAATTAAAAGCTGCATCATATGAACTTCTTCGTGTTGTTTCCACGATGAGGGGGTATGAGTTTGAAAACATTTCTCCGTGGTGCCTGCTGCTAGCATGTGCTTGTTCTAAATGAAAATTAGCGCTTTCTTCTTTGATTTCCAATTTTGACTTCCAATGATTCACTTCCTGCTAAAGCGCCCCCTGGTGGTTGAAGAAAAATCCACAGAAAAGCCGCACCGGGTTCAAAGCAGGAAAAGAAATTAGCGGCTTGTAGTCTGAAAAATACGGTACATGAAATGTATTTTTCCCTCACCTCACTGTACAGAGCCTTGTTCCTATCAGCCATCACCAACTCAGGAGTGTCCCAAACGTAGCACCCGATACCCTTCACCCACTCCAAGTCCTCCTTGTACTTCACCTAAAAGCACAAACAAAACCAAGAGTTTCACTCAGATATCGCACAGCATGTCAGGCCTCCTGTTGGGTGCAGCTTTGCGTACTTACGTTGCTGATGTTATCGTTGGCTATCTTGCTGAAGAAGAACTCGGGGCGGTCGGGAATGGACTTCCACGTGCCCAGAGAGTTGATGTACTTTTCTCTGTATTTCACCTGTGGAGCAGAAACGGAGCGAGTCGCAAGTCATCCACCTCTAGATGGAAAACCGGTCATTTTAGAGCAGCTCGTTTCGACCGCTGACCTCGCTGATGTCGTCAGTGAATTTGCGGTGGCACACGATGTCCAGGGCGTCCTTGTCAGTGTGATAGTGGCCCTTGGAAAGCTCGAAGGTTTCCTTGTAACGCAACTGAAGGGAGAAGAAAATGTGCGAAAAAGGTAATTTTTTTAAAATACCTATTTAAGCTCTGAATCAGAAAACATTTTCTAACAAAGACTTACATTGCTGGACTGCATGTAGGCTTTCTTGGACCGGATCAGGATAGGCGTATCAGCGATAGCAGTGTACCTGTGCTTCATCTTTTCATATTGCTCTTTGTATTTATTCTGAGTGGAGAACAGAAGACGTAACATATTAGATGTTCGTTTTAGAAAAGCTCAATGGGTTCAGGTAACCTTATTTATCAAGTACATTAGAGGAAGCTGGAGCGCTTACCTCACTGAAAACAACTTTCATTTTTCTTGCGTGCTGAATACTAGGAGTGTTCATTTCTGGAGTGAAATGAGTTCTCTCCTTTGATGCCAGACTTGTGTACTGGTACTGTAGAAACAACAAAAACAAATCAAATAAACAATCAGAATATATTACAGTAGAGAAAATAATAAATAAAGACCAGAGACGTGTCTCAGCTTGCCTTGTTAGTCAGCTGCTGGGCCCACTTGACTCTCTTTATGTCCAAAGAGTCTGCGATGGAGGAAACCTTCATCATGTCCTTCTTGCTCTGGGCTCTGTATATGCGCTGAAACGACACAAGAAAGAAACACAAAAATTAAACCTGCTGCAAAAAGTACATGAAAAACATGCAACGTTTGAAAACCTTTAAAGCATATTGCACATTAAATAAAGCTAGCACACCTGTCAGAGATCAGTAGATCCAAATCTGACTTAACAGAGTACAAAAAAACGTACTGAACAAAACATGTATGAATTTTATGATCCTAATGATTTTCTTGCATAAAGGTCAAATTTTTGGAGCAACAAATAGTTTGCGTTGGTCAATTACATAAAATTAAAATAATAATGTAAAAAAAAAAAAAACTTTTCCAAAAACAGCTCACATCACTGAAGTGAGTCTTCAGCTCAGTCACGCGGTTGTACTCTGGCGTATCCAGGACCACGGTGTAGTTTGACAGGTTCTTCTTAGCGTCCACCGGGTAGCTCGTCTGTAAAAGGAAAAACAGGCGATAGGAGAGAACCGCCGCTGGAAAAAAAGAAGAAAGCACACCGAAAACAAACACTGGAACGGCGATGGGAGCATTTCTTCCAACGCACCCTGAATTTGTTGATGTTCCGGACGTGGACCATCTCCGGGGTGTTGTACAGGAAGCAGCCGACACCTCTCAGCCACATCAGATCTTCTTTGTACTTCAGCTAAAACGACAAAGTTCAACAAACTTGGTTGTAGAACATATTTTTGTGAAGAAGCGGGGGGCAATAACGTCTGTTTTTCTTGGACGATACCTCGCTGGTGATCTCATTGACGTGATGACAGTGCATGAGTTGGGGCGTGATAGGCATGGAGATCAGCTGGCCTCGGCTGTTGTAGTATTTCTCCTTGTAGCACAGCTGGTGGGGGAGCAAAAACAAAAACGGGCGCGTAAAACAAAGCAGGTCCTCTCAACTCGGTCAAACCAGAAAAGTGAACAACGTCGATGACGGCGGCGTACGTCGCTGAGGTGTTGTTGGTTCATCTTGAATTGTTTGAAGTCAGGAGTTTCGTAGGTTGTGTGGATCTTGTCCTTCTGCTTGTGGTAAGCCTCACGATACAGACGCTGAGGACGAGAACAGACGGGAATCGTTTCGTTGAGTGAAGCTATCACTCGACGGGTTACGGGCCTCTTCGCTCGTTTCTTCACTTACGTCGTTGATGATCTTGTGAGCCTTTCTGGAGGTGACGAAGTTGACGCCTTCAGGATGAAGAGTGTAAGCTTTAGCCTTCACCATCTCAAAGGCCTCCTTGTATTTCACCTGAACAGATGAGAAACGACGTGTGTAACGTAGGTCAAATCGCAACACCTTAAGACACGTTCCTCTACCGCTGTCGAAAGTTTGAACGCTCACGTTGCTGGTGACGATGCTGTTCATCTTGGCCTGCTTGATGAGCGGCGTGTCGCTGGGCAGAGAGTAGCCAGTGGGCATGAAGCTCTTGTTGGCCTCTTTGTACCAGTTCTAGAAGACGCCAAACAAGTTTCAGAGAGATTATTTCACGATGTATGATAAAAAAAAAAAAATATGTGGAATATTAACTCACGTCACTCTGGATGTGATTGGCCAGGCGGGCTCTTTCCGTTTCCATGGTAACAGCAGGGGAGGTGTGCTTGCCCTTGACGTTGGCGTTGTAATCGTAACGGTAGTGAAGCTGGACGAAGGGAAGGGAAAAAAAACGATTTGACTGATGATGCTGACTGTGTTTATGATTAAATCAGGCGTGGTGAACGATGAAGGTTTCCTGTAGGATATTTATTTTTTCAAAACGTATCTGAAACATTGTGCATGATGGCCAAATTATATAAATTCACTGTGTTACTGTCACTCAAATGCTGCATATGTTAACATAAGGCAGGAGTTAGCAGTGTTGTCTTTTCAAAATAACGTAAATTGTAACACTTCATATTTAAATGCATTTCAGACTCTGATTCTTGTTAGTGTGCAAATATGGGCTGTATGTAGAGCTCTGGAAAAAATTAAGAGAGCACTTAAAATGATTGGTTCCTCTGAGTTTACTTTTCATAGGTACGTGTTTGAATAAAATGAACATTGTTCTTTTACTCTATGAACTATTGACAACATGTCTCCTAAATATCAAGCAAATATTTAGTATTTATGTGCAGAAAATGAGACATGGTCAAAGTCATGAAAAAGATGCAGTGCTCTCAGACCTCAAATGGTGCAAAGAAAACAAGTTAATGTTCATTTAGAAACAACAATACTAATGTTTTAACTCAGAAATCAGTATTTGGTGGAATAACCAGGAAGTTTTCAATGAGGTTCAGTGCAGAGGGTTCTTCATTTTCTCCAGAGCTGCATGTATTCATAAATCTCATATTGTTTTAAAATATATTAAAAAAATTAAATAAAAAGTGTGGCGGCTTTTATTTTGCCATGGCGCTGCACCACGATTAATTACACATAGTGGAAACCCTGGACAACAAATGTTAATTTAGAAAGTGAATCAAGAAAATCAATAACTTCATAACATGACATAATAATAATACGATGAAGATGATTACATCACTGAGGTTCTGAGCGTTCTGCTTGGCTGTTTCATACACCGGAGTGTCCGTCACCACGCTGTACTCCTTGAACGCTTCAATGCCTTTGGCTCTGTACTTGGTCTGGAATGAAAGACAAAAAAAAACAACAAATGAGCGTAAAAGACAAGCAATAAGCCACGATGTGAAATTAAATTAAATATGAATACATTAAAAGCCATTTACCTCACTCTGCAGGACACCAGCATGCTTCACACGGAGGATCTCTGGAGTGTCCCAGGCGTAACACCCGATACCCTTCAGCCAGTTCAGGTCGTCCTTGTAGAAGATCTGGGCGGGGATGACTTCTATTTAGCACTTTGTATTAACCTCCTCTTCACCTCTTTCTACTCAGAGATGCCAGTGAACCAGACATCTGTCTGACTGTTACTCACGTCACTGAGCTGCTCGTTGACTTTGCGTGCCTGGACGTACATCTGCATGTCAGGCATGCACATCCACTGGTGCAGATACTTGCGATAGTGGATGCCGCTGACGGTGGACTGGGTGTTGCGAGCGGACAGGATCTCCAGCATGTCCGGCGGGATGTGGTTCTTGGCCTTAGTCTTCTCGTAGTTCTCCTTGTACAGACGCTGAATGGGACAAGAGGCAGACGTTTGTGCTACTAGAAGTACTTGGAGCTTGTCACGACCGTGAGTCATTCTTGACAAAGATGGTTTAACTTTTGGTGATCAGATGATTAAAAATAAAATAAAATAAAAAAAAAAACAACTTACATCTAGAACCAACTTTCCGGCCTTGACGCAACGAGCAGTGGCAGGATCGTCTTCGAGTGACTTTGGCAGACTGTAGAGGGACTTGAACTTTTCATAATCCTCCTTGTACTTGACCTAAAGAAGAAAGAAGATCCATATAGTCCCACAAAGTAGTTTTAAACAAAACCACCTCTTGGTTATGATTCTGTAAGAGCTGAACTTCAACTTACGTGGCTGAGAACGACCTTCTGTTGTTTGGCGTGTTGCAAGGCGTTGGAGTCAACTGGGATCTTGTAGCTCTTTGCCTTGATCTTATCCCAGGCGGCTGTGTAGTTTTTCTTCGGGTAGGAAATTGAAAACATTGCAAAAGTGTTCCAGTGCATCTTAAAAACTTTTTTTTTTACACGTGAAACATTTTTTTTATGATTATTTTTACTCACATTGCTGAAGAACAATTTGAAGTCGTGGCACCTGGCATAATCGTGCGTGTCCAGAACTGTGGTGTACATGTGCTTCTCTTTGTGATAAGCCTCCCTGTAGTTCAGCTAGAAAACATAGTTTAAGATTAAAGATACATGCAATTTTTTTTTTCTGTCCAGACCACAAATTTACGACGATTTTTTAAAATCACGCCGACTTACGTCACTGGCCCAGGTGTGACCCAGGACGGCGGTCACGTACTCAGGCGTGTCGGTCACAATGGAGTAGTTGTTAAACTCTTTCTTGGCGTCAGCTCTGTATTTACGCTGGAATATAACAAAGAAAATATTTTGGAGTTAATCATATTTTTTCTCTCTCTCTCTCTCTGAAACTTTAACGAACCATTTAACATGAAAATACTGACTTCGCTCTGCAGCTCGTAGGACTTCTTAGCGCGAATGATCTCTGGCGTGTCCCAGACGTAGCAGCCGATGCCCTTCATCCAGTTCAGGTCGTCCTTGTAGAACACCTGTTGAATTGCATTGGTACATGTTGTTTCTCAACAGAGACATAAATTAGACTTTACTTTCTCAATGCTTAGAAGAGACTAAGGCAACAAGAGGAATGTTTTCCGTTTGTAATTTCAAAAAGATCACGCGACGCGTTTGGACAACAACCCGATCGGGACGCAGCAGGATGACCTACGTCGCTGAGAATCTCGTTGGTCTTTCGGGCCCGGATGGCGTCCTCCTGCTCCGGGTGGCAGGTCCACTGGTGCAGGTGGGTGCGGTACAGGACGTCGCTCAACATGTCCTGGCAGCGCTTGGCCACCTGGTTAGCGATGATGTCAGATGGGAGGTGTATTTTGGTCTTGGTTTGGTGGTAGTTCTTCTGGTAGAGCCTCTGTAAAGACGCACATTAATACAGAAGAAGGAAGAGTCAAGCTCCATCTTCAGCCAAAAACGCAACTGAAAGAAAACACCTTTATCTTTCTTTGCGAAAGTAGAAAGTGTACTTAATCAGCAACTTACAAAAGACAAAATATGAATTGATTTACATTCCTGTTTTGTGCCTTTGCTCTTTTCTACACACATCTGTACAAGAGTCATGTTTTCCTTCCACTAGAAAATGACGAAAAACTCTTTGTTTTTTAATGTTTACGAACGTATCCTCAAGCTTCTTAGGTTTCTGTTAATAGTTAAAGTTGAATTTAGCTGACATCTTACCAGTCCCTTGTTTTTCTCCTGCTGGCCGCAGCGCATCACCTCGGGGAAGTCGACCAGGGTCCCAGCCATGTAGTGGCCCTTGGCTTTTTCATGAGAATCCTTGTACTTCACCTAACAAAAACAATGGCAGTATTCATTTTATTTACATGTAGCCAGAGGAAAATATACAATCACATGTATTTTTAGCAGAAAAGAGTAAAAACTTACATCACTGGCAATCTCCCTGCCCTTCTTGCCGCTCAGTAACGGGATGTATTCATGGTTCAGGTTGTAGCTTGTAGCTTTAGAGCTGTCCCATTGCGATTTGTAAAGTTTCTAAAATGAGAAAAAGAGTTAAAATGTCATAAATAAAAGTTTGAAGCCAAAGTAAAGGTGGAGAAAGAAGCAACTCAGTCTGCAGATTCACGTTACCTCACTGATGGTCTTGCCCATTTCCCTGCTATGTGCCAACTGAGGCGTGTCCTCTGAGCCGATGTAATGACCTTTTTCTGCATTGAAAGACTCTTTGTATTTAAGCTGTTGGAAAAAGAAAAAAAAAGTGTAATGAACATTTATTAATTAATTGATTTTTCCTCTTTTTTTAAAAACTTTTAATTTATGATGTGAAGCGCTCGATTACATACGTCGCTGAGGTTAGCGGCGTTTATTTTTGCCAAAATGATCTCGGGACGATCCACAATCAAGCTGAATTTTCCAAAGCATTCTTTGGCGTTCTGCTTATAAAGCCTCTGCAGATGAAAAAAAAAAAAACCACCAAGATGAACCACGACATGACAACAACAACTCAAACAAATAGCAGACGTCGGATGTGCTGACAGAACCGTACATCGTTGAGTATTTCCTGGGCTTTCTTGACTTTGACGTGATCAACAGAGTCGGCTGCAACCCAGCCGCAGCCCCGGATCCACTCCAGATCAGCCCTGTAGACGTTCTGCAGACGGAAACCACAGCGAGTTGGGAATAAAAGCTTTGACGTTTTAAAGGATCCATACAAAAGTTCGTCGCTTGTTTGCTCACGTCGCTCTGAAGTTCGTAAATCTTCCTGGCCTGGAC
>NW_006802381.1:0-8054 GCF_000485575.1 Poecilia formosa
TGTAAAAGTGGACACCTGGGCTGCCTGTTCAACAAAATGATTTCACAGTAAAGCCTGGCGCCGCCCCCCTCACCACCACAAAAAGCTGTTAGCTCCCCCAATGTTGAGAATCGGTGATTTAAGCAAAAAAAATCTAATAAAATAAAAACATTTACATTATTTTACCTCCATGTAGAGTCCAAGAGAGAAGCAAAGAGACAAATAAACACAGTTGATCATTTCAAAGCAAATAATAATGAAATAATTTGAGTCAATAGAAGGGAAGGACTCACGTCGTTGATCAGAACCGAGGCGTTCCTTGTCGCCTCGAAGTACGGCGTGTCGCATGTGTATCTGAAGTTTCCTCTGTTCTTCTCATATGAGGCTTTGTACAGGCGCTGTAAAAAAATAAAAAAATAAAAATAAAATAAATAAAAGGATGGTTGAAAACAAACAGAATGTATTCTTGTTGTAAACATGAATACCGTATTTTCCGGACTGTAGAGTGCACCTTACTATAAGCCGCATCTATAAAGTTTTTTTTTCTTTTAATTGGAAACGTATATATATATAAGCCGCACCGGGCTATAAACCGCTGGTATCTCCGCCGCTCTCGGTTTTCCACAATAAATAAGATCTACTGGATTTATTAAGGACGCAGCCCTGCGTCTCCAACACCGAACCCTGGATTCGTTCGCGCCGAGCTTAGTGCAGCGGTTCTATTTCCCTCCTGTACTGCCAGATCGATAGCCTTCAAATTAAAAGCTGCATCATATGAACTTCTTCGTGTTGTTTCCACGATGAGGGGGTATGAGTTTGAAAACATTTCTCCGTGGTGCCTGCTGCTAGCATGTGCTTGTTCTAAATGAAAATTAGCGCTTTCTTCTTTGATTTCCAATTTTGACTTCCAATGATTCACTTCCTGCTAAAGCGCCCCCTGGTGGTTGAAGAAAAATCCACAGAAAAGCCGCACCGGGTTCAAAGCAGGAAAAGAAATTAGCGGCTTGTAGTCTGAAAAATACGGTACATGAAATGTATTTTTCCCTCACCTCACTGTACAGAGCCTTGTTCCTATCAGCCATCACCAACTCAGGAGTGTCCCAAACGTAGCACCCGATACCCTTCACCCACTCCAAGTCCTCCTTGTACTTCACCTAAAAGCACAAACAAAACCAAGAGTTTCACTCAGATATCGCACAGCATGTCAGGCCTCCTGTTGGGTGCAGCTTTGCGTACTTACGTTGCTGATGTTATCGTTGGCTATCTTGCTGAAGAAGAACTCGGGGCGGTCGGGAATGGACTTCCACGTGCCCAGAGAGTTGATGTACTTTTCTCTGTATTTCACCTGTGGAGCAGAAACGGAGCGAGTCGCAAGTCATCCACCTCTAGATGGAAAACCGGTCATTTTAGAGCAGCTCGTTTCGACCGCTGACCTCGCTGATGTCGTCAGTGAATTTGCGGTGGCACACGATGTCCAGGGCGTCCTTGTCAGTGTGATAGTGGCCCTTGGAAAGCTCGAAGGTTTCCTTGTAACGCAACTGAAGGGAGAAGAAAATGTGCGAAAAAGGTAATTTTTTTAAAATACCTATTTAAGCTCTGAATCAGAAAACATTTTCTAACAAAGACTTACATTGCTGGACTGCATGTAGGCTTTCTTGGACCGGATCAGGATAGGCGTATCAGCGATAGCAGTGTACCTGTGCTTCATCTTTTCATATTGCTCTTTGTATTTATTCTGAGTGGAGAACAGAAGACGTAACATATTAGATGTTCGTTTTAGAAAAGCTCAATGGGTTCAGGTAACCTTATTTATCAAGTACATTAGAGGAAGCTGGAGCGCTTACCTCACTGAAAACAACTTTCATTTTTCTTGCGTGCTGAATACTAGGAGTGTTCATTTCTGGAGTGAAATGAGTTCTCTCCTTTGATGCCAGACTTGTGTACTGGTACTGTAGAAACAACAAAAACAAATCAAATAAACAATCAGAATATATTACAGTAGAGAAAATAATAAATAAAGACCAGAGACGTGTCTCAGCTTGCCTTGTTAGTCAGCTGCTGGGCCCACTTGACTCTCTTTATGTCCAAAGAGTCTGCGATGGAGGAAACCTTCATCATGTCCTTCTTGCTCTGGGCTCTGTATATGCGCTGAAACGACACAAGAAAGAAACACAAAAATTAAACCTGCTGCAAAAAGTACATGAAAAACATGCAACGTTTGAAAACCTTTAAAGCATATTGCACATTAAATAAAGCTAGCACACCTGTCAGAGATCAGTAGATCCAAATCTGACTTAACAGAGTACAAAAAAACGTACTGAACAAAACATGTATGAATTTTATGATCCTAATGATTTTCTTGCATAAAGGTCAAATTTTTGGAGCAACAAATAGTTTGCGTTGGTCAATTACATAAAATTAAAATAATAATGTAAAAAAAAAAAAAACTTTTCCAAAAACAGCTCACATCACTGAAGTGAGTCTTCAGCTCAGTCACGCGGTTGTACTCTGGCGTATCCAGGACCACGGTGTAGTTTGACAGGTTCTTCTTAGCGTCCACCGGGTAGCTCGTCTGTAAAAGGAAAAACAGGCGATAGGAGAGAACCGCCGCTGGAAAAAAAGAAGAAAGCACACCGAAAACAAACACTGGAACGGCGATGGGAGCATTTCTTCCAACGCACCCTGAATTTGTTGATGTTCCGGACGTGGACCATCTCCGGGGTGTTGTACAGGAAGCAGCCGACACCTCTCAGCCACATCAGATCTTCTTTGTACTTCAGCTAAAACGACAAAGTTCAACAAACTTGGTTGTAGAACATATTTTTGTGAAGAAGCGGGGGGCAATAACGTCTGTTTTTCTTGGACGATACCTCGCTGGTGATCTCATTGACGTGATGACAGTGCATGAGTTGGGGCGTGATAGGCATGGAGATCAGCTGGCCTCGGCTGTTGTAGTATTTCTCCTTGTAGCACAGCTGGTGGGGGAGCAAAAACAAAAACGGGCGCGTAAAACAAAGCAGGTCCTCTCAACTCGGTCAAACCAGAAAAGTGAACAACGTCGATGACGGCGGCGTACGTCGCTGAGGTGTTGTTGGTTCATCTTGAATTGTTTGAAGTCAGGAGTTTCGTAGGTTGTGTGGATCTTGTCCTTCTGCTTGTGGTAAGCCTCACGATACAGACGCTGAGGACGAGAACAGACGGGAATCGTTTCGTTGAGTGAAGCTATCACTCGACGGGTTACGGGCCTCTTCGCTCGTTTCTTCACTTACGTCGTTGATGATCTTGTGAGCCTTTCTGGAGGTGACGAAGTTGACGCCTTCAGGATGAAGAGTGTAAGCTTTAGCCTTCACCATCTCAAAGGCCTCCTTGTATTTCACCTGAACAGATGAGAAACGACGTGTGTAACGTAGGTCAAATCGCAACACCTTAAGACACGTTCCTCTACCGCTGTCGAAAGTTTGAACGCTCACGTTGCTGGTGACGATGCTGTTCATCTTGGCCTGCTTGATGAGCGGCGTGTCGCTGGGCAGAGAGTAGCCAGTGGGCATGAAGCTCTTGTTGGCCTCTTTGTACCAGTTCTAGAAGACGCCAAACAAGTTTCAGAGAGATTATTTCACGATGTATGATAAAAAAAAAAAAATATGTGGAATATTAACTCACGTCACTCTGGATGTGATTGGCCAGGCGGGCTCTTTCCGTTTCCATGGTAACAGCAGGGGAGGTGTGCTTGCCCTTGACGTTGGCGTTGTAATCGTAACGGTAGTGAAGCTGGACGAAGGGAAGGGAAAAAAAACGATTTGACTGATGATGCTGACTGTGTTTATGATTAAATCAGGCGTGGTGAACGATGAAGGTTTCCTGTAGGATATTTATTTTTTCAAAACGTATCTGAAACATTGTGCATGATGGCCAAATTATATAAATTCACTGTGTTACTGTCACTCAAATGCTGCATATGTTAACATAAGGCAGGAGTTAGCAGTGTTGTCTTTTCAAAATAACGTAAATTGTAACACTTCATATTTAAATGCATTTCAGACTCTGATTCTTGTTAGTGTGCAAATATGGGCTGTATGTAGAGCTCTGGAAAAAATTAAGAGAGCACTTAAAATGATTGGTTCCTCTGAGTTTACTTTTCATAGGTACGTGTTTGAATAAAATGAACATTGTTCTTTTACTCTATGAACTATTGACAACATGTCTCCTAAATATCAAGCAAATATTTAGTATTTATGTGCAGAAAATGAGACATGGTCAAAGTCATGAAAAAGATGCAGTGCTCTCAGACCTCAAATGGTGCAAAGAAAACAAGTTAATGTTCATTTAGAAACAACAATACTAATGTTTTAACTCAGAAATCAGTATTTGGTGGAATAACCAGGAAGTTTTCAATGAGGTTCAGTGCAGAGGGTTCTTCATTTTCTCCAGAGCTGCATGTATTCATAAATCTCATATTGTTTTAAAATATATTAAAAAAATTAAATAAAAAGTGTGGCGGCTTTTATTTTGCCATGGCGCTGCACCACGATTAATTACACATAGTGGAAACCCTGGGCAACAAATGTTAATTTAGAAAGTGGATCAAGAAAATCAATAACTTCATAACATGACATAATAATAATACGATGAAGATGATTACATCACTGAGGTTCTGAGCGTTCTGCTTGGCTGTTTCATACACCGGAGTGTCCGTCACCACGCTGTACTCCTTGAACGCTTCAATGCCTTTGGCTCTGTACTTGGTCTGGAATGAAAGACAAAAAAAAACAACAAATGAGCGTAAAAGACAAGCAATAAGCCACGATGTGAAATTAAATTAAATATGAATACATTAAAAGCCATTTACCTCACTCTGCAGGACACCAGCATGCTTCACACGGAGGATCTCTGGAGTGTCCCAGGCGTAACACCCGATACCCTTCAGCCAGTTCAGGTCGTCCTTGTAGAAGATCTGGGCGGGGATGACTTCTATTTAGCACTTTGTATTAACCTCCTCTTCACCTCTTTCTACTCAGAGATGCCAGTGAACCAGACATCTGTCTGACTGTTACTCACGTCACTGAGCTGCTCGTTGACTTTGCGTGCCTGGACGTACATCTGCATGTCAGGCATGCACATCCACTGGTGCAGATACTTGCGATAGTGGATGCCGCTGACGGTGGACTGGGTGTTGCGAGCGGACAGGATCTCCAGCATGTCCGGCGGGATGTGGTTCTTGGCCTTAGTCTTCTCGTAGTTCTCCTTGTACAGACGCTGAATGGGACAAGAGGCAGACGTTTGTGCTACTAGAAGTACTTGGAGCTTGTCACGACCGTGAGTCATTCTTGACAAAGATGGTTTAACTTTTGGTGATCAGATGATTAAAAATAAAATAAAATAAAAAAAAAAACAACTTACATCTAGAACCAACTTTCCGGCCTTGACGCAACGAGCAGTGGCAGGATCGTCTTCGAGTGACTTTGGCAGACTGTAGAGGGACTTGAACTTTTCATAATCCTCCTTGTACTTGACCTAAAGAAGAAAGAAGATCCATATAGTCCCACAAAGTAGTTTTAAACAAAACCACCTCTTGGTTATGATTCTGTAAGAGCTGAACTTCAACTTACGTGGCTGAGAACGACCTTCTGTTGTTTGGCGTGTTGCAAGGCGTTGGAGTCAACTGGGATCTTGTAGCTCTTTGCCTTGATCTTATCCCAGGCGGCTGTGTAGTTTTTCTTCGGGTAGGAAATTGAAAACATTGCAAAAGTGTTCCAGTGCATCTTAAAAACTTTTTTTTTTACACGTGAAACATTTTTTTTATGATTATTTTTACTCACATTGCTGAAGAACAATTTGAAGTCGTGGCACCTGGCATAATCGTGCGTGTCCAGAACTGTGGTGTACATGTGCTTCTCTTTGTGATAAGCCTCCCTGTAGTTCAGCTAGAAAACATAGTTTAAGATTAAAGATACATGCAATTTTTTTTTTCTGTCCAGACCACAAATTTACGACGATTTTTTAAAATCACGCCGACTTACGTCACTGGCCCAGGTGTGACCCAGGACGGCGGTCACGTACTCAGGCGTGTCGGTCACAATGGAGTAGTTGTTAAACTCTTTCTTGGCGTCAGCTCTGTATTTACGCTGGAATATAACAAAGAAAATATTTTGGAGTTAATCATATTTTTTCTCTCTCTCTCTCTCTGAAACTTTAACGAACCATTTAACATGAAAATACTGACTTCGCTCTGCAGCTCGTAGGACTTCTTAGCGCGAATGATCTCTGGCGTGTCCCAGACGTAGCAGCCGATGCCCTTCATCCAGTTCAGGTCGTCCTTGTAGAACACCTGTTGAATTGCATTGGTACATGTTGTTTCTCAACAGAGACATAAATTAGACTTTACTTTCTCAATGCTTAGAAGAGACTAAGGCAACAAGAGGAATGTTTTCCGTTTGTAATTTCAAAAAGATCACGCGACGCGTTTGGACAACAACCCGATCGGGACGCAGCAGGATGACCTACGTCGCTGAGAATCTCGTTGGTCTTTCGGGCCCGGATGGCGTCCTCCTGCTCCGGGTGGCAGGTCCACTGGTGCAGGTGGGTGCGGTACAGGACGTCGCTCAACATGTCCTGGCAGCGCTTGGCCACCTGGTTAGCGATGATGTCAGATGGGAGGTGTATTTTGGTCTTGGTTTGGTGGTAGTTCTTCTGGTAGAGCCTCTGTAAAGACGCACATTAATACAGAAGAAGGAAGAGTCAAGCTCCATCTTCAGCCAAAAACGCAACTGAAAGAAAACACCTTTATCTTTCTTTGCGAAAGTAGAAAGTGTACTTAATCAGCAACTTACAAAAGACAAAATATGAATTGATTTACATTCCTGTTTTGTGCCTTTGCTCTTTTCTACACACATCTGTACAAGAGTCATGTTTTCCTTCCACTAGAAAATGACGAAAAACTCTTTGTTTTTTAATGTTTACGAACGTATCCTCAAGCTTCTTAGGTTTCTGTTAATAGTTAAAGTTGAATTTAGCTGACATCTTACCAGTCCCTTGTTTTTCTCCTGCTGGCCGCAGCGCATCACCTCGGGGAAGTCGACCAGGGTCCCAGCCATGTAGTGGCCCTTGGCTTTTTCATGAGAATCCTTGTACTTCACCTAACAAAAACAATGGCAGTATTCATTTTATTTACATGTAGCCAGAGGAAAATATACAATCACATGTATTTTTAGCAGAAAAGAGTAAAAACTTACATCACTGGCAATCTCCCTGCCCTTCTTGCCGCTCAGTAACGGGATGTATTCATGGTTCAGGTTGTAGCTTGTAGCTTTAGAGCTGTCCCATTGCGATTTGTAAAGTTTCTAAAATGAGAAAAAGAGTTAAAATGTCATAAATAAAAGTTTGAAGCCAAAGTAAAGGTGGAGAAAGAAGCAACTCAGTCTGCAGATTCACGTTACCTCACTGATGGTCTTGCCCATTTCCCTGCTATGTGCCAACTGAGGCGTGTCCTCTGAGCCGATGTAATGACCTTTTTCTGCATTGAAAGACTCTTTGTATTTAAGCTGTTGGAAAAAGAAAAAAAAAGTGTAATGAACATTTATTAATTAATTGATTTTTCCTCTTTTTTTAAAAACTTTTAATTTATGATGTGAAGCGCTCGATTACATACGTCGCTGAGGTTAGCGGCGTTTATTTTTGCCAAAATGATCTCGGGACGATCCACAATCAAGCTGAATTTTCCAAAGCATTCTTTGGCGTTCTGCTTATAAAGCCTCTGCAGATGAAAAAAAAAAAAACCACCAAGATGAACCACGACATGACAACAACAACTCAAACAAATAGCAGACGTCGGATGTGCTGACAGAACCGTACATCGTTGAGTATTTCCTGGGCTTTCTTGACTTTGACGTGATCAACAGAGTCGGCTGCAACCCAGCCGCAGCCCCGGATCCACTCCAGATCAGCCCTGTAGACGTTCTGCAGACGGAAACCACAGCGAGTTGGGAATAAAAGCTTTGACGTTTTAAAGGATCCATACAAAAGTTCGTCGCTTGTTTGCTCACGTCGCTCTGAAGTTCGTAAATCTTCCTGGCCTGGAC
>NW_006802382.1:0-8040 GCF_000485575.1 Poecilia formosa
GTCTTCGTATAAGATTACAAAAACATCAGATCTACATTTTTAAAGCTAAAGTTCATGACAGGCTGTTTACCTCTTCTGTTTAACAAAAAAAAAAATACGCAAAAGGAGGATCCAATACTTATCTCCTACTTTTTTTTTTTTTTTACTTTTTTTGAAGCTCCATAAAGATGCAAAATACTAAACATTGCTTACCAATTAAATTTTCCACCTATGAGTGTTTTCAGTTTTTAGAAAACTTGAATTTCCCTTTCTGTTACTTGAGGAAAAATCAGGATCATGAGGGTTCTGTGTACAGGTTACACCGCCATCTAGTGGTTACAGACTGTAAATATCCTATTGTAACATCTGAAACATGGAGAAAAACAAACTAATTTCAGCTGTGAAAGGCTGAAATCAGCTGCTTCATTGCATAAATTTGGGTCTGCTGGAAGTTTAGATACCAACTGTTCATTCAAGCATATTAACAGAACAAAATGTTTATTTCTCCTTAAATTCAAAGAAAACATAAAATAAAATCACTCCATATGCTTCACACAAAACTGACAGTTTTTAGTGTCAAATAAAAGCAAAAACAAAGTTTACAAGTTTAATACGTTGCCCCCTAAAAATAGTTTTGTTACATGTAAAAGCTGACACTTGCACATTTTTACTTTAGCTTACAAAGTACATGAAAAACACGTTATCCAGACACAAAAGGAAGAAGTCAAAAAAATCATGTTGAACAGATGATTCACTGGATAAGAGGAATGATGTCAGAGTACATGTTTTACAACAACAACAAAAATCAACAGCGTTCCTCCTCTGGACATTTAAAAACTTGAGGTATTTCTAAGACGAAAGTGTCACACGAAGTCAATCCGGACTCTGAAAACCACTGGCAGATCCAGAACTCATTTTCACCAGTCATCAAGCGCTCGCACACATTTCCCAGGGAAATGCGTTCCAATGGATTCTGGAAAAATCTTTGTAAAATATAATTTGGTCCAAAAGCTAATTTGCAAAAAATACATCATGTGCAGCTAACGTTTAGACGAGGCATCATACAGACGAAGCATCTGCATTCATTTTGCCTCACCTGCTGTCAGGAAAGCTCAAAACCTCACTGTGTTAAGGCCAAGCTGATAAAATGTAGTGTGACTCTAGAGAGTATCGCCTAATTTTAACTTTGAATCAGAATAATAAAACACACATTTGCCACTTAAACGCACAAACCACCACACTATTCAATCAGAACCAGAATGGAGACCCGGCGGCCCAGAATCTGGACCAGTCTCCTCACAAAGGAGCTCCTCATTAGTTCAGAGGCTGAAACAGCTGGAAGACATGTTCACAGGCTTAGATATGATTGCTTGGTTTCCATCAATCTCTGACAACATGCTACAAATTTAGATAAAAAATGCAGCAGAATTAGTATTTGATCCTTCAAACTCCCCCACCCCCTTAAACAAAACAAAAAAAGGTCAGATTAATTGGCAAAATGTAAATATCTGCTGTGATAAAGCTTTTGGCACTAAGAACTACAAATACCTGCTTCTATGGATGAATGTTTACTAAAAACTGCTTTATTCTAAATGACAAATCTATTATTCATTTAAAGGTTTAGGGAATAATTCTGGGAAACGGCTTGTGTTTCCACAAACTAATGGTAAATGTTTAGCTTAGCATAAAGACTGGAAGCAGCAAACAGCTCAGCTCTGTTCATAATTAACCAGTTCTGAGTATCTGTGACTCTTGCAGGTTATTTTTGTTTTGGCGTCTGTTTTCGGTTAAAATATGGTGAGATTGGAGGTTTGAGACATTACTGGGAACAAAGACACTCTTGTGCTTCTGTTTTTAAGCTTCATGTTTGGCTCAGCTGTCAGAAGTCCTTCAAGATTCAACCACGAGCGATTGATTGTACTTCACACAATGTAGCGCTTCGTTTCGACTGAGCGGTTCGTCTGCTTTCGGTGTAAAAGCGAACTGAATCAAATCATTCCACGGTTCCATTAAGCTTCATTGAACAGGTTAGGATGGATCACAGAACATGTTATGTTGCATTTGTTTTGCACAAAGTCATTTTAGATATCACAGTTTTAGTCAGAATGAGCTGAATGAGAAGTGGAACCTTCTGCACAACCAACAAGAATGCAACAAGTGGCTTCTGGGTGATAAATAAACAACAAAACACTTGTCTTTTCCAGCAGCCATTGTACAGAGAATATAGCTGTAAAGCTAAACGTCCTGGAATTCCTGGAATAACATTGTTGCAATCTAAACCTTGATTGCAAGGTTTCCCTAATCCAAAAGGTTAGGCATTATTATATCAACAATATTGACATTTTTGGATATTATCACTGTACCACTCAGTGGAAACGAAGTAAAAGAAAACATCCAACCAGACTCTCCAAACCAGAGCAGTTCCTTTTGGAAAAAACTAATCTAAATATTTATTGTGCATTGACTATTTATCGTAACTTTATTTAGTTTAATGTTTGAAAACCAAAATGAAAAAAAACAAACAAACAAACAAACTATTCAAACCCCCATCAGTTCATGATCAAAAGTGCTCCCATTTCCCACACACACTACTGTTCCCAACAGTGTTCAATACCTAAAGAAATATATATATATCTTCAAAATAAATATATGCCTCATAATGCTACAAGTTTTGTCTTGTCACCTAATTTAAATATTGATCCATGTGTGCATACTAGTGATGATCTACAATTGAAGGCTGGAATGACTTCTGGCAGTTTCCGCAGGCGGAGGCTTACGCAAAAATCTTCGAGATGAAGTCCCGAAAGCGTTTGGCGTACTGCTCAGGATGGACCGTGGAGATTTCAGCCCCGGCCTGCGGCGGACATAAACGGCTCAGAATCAGAGCGAAGAGAAGAGCAACGCGAACGGTTCGTACACAAAAATTCAAGAACTTTTCAGGCATTTTCAAGGTAAATTTCCAGGAACACACTTAGGAGATAAACATAATCCAAATGAACCAAGAAGAAGACAATAATGCAATATAATTTATTACTGTTATTAATAATGTCATTTCATGCTTTTTTACATTCTCTAGCAGGAAAAATGTCAAATAAAACAAAATCTTATGTTTTGAAAAGTGTCTCCTACACACCTTATAGAACAAAACACAGACTTAATTTAAAAATCTCCAAATTTCAATAACCTTGAAAAAAAGATTGTGTTATATTTTGTATGTTAATCAATTATATATTATGGATTTAAGCATTTTCAGGGATTTCAAGGACCCGTATGAACAGGATGTGGAAGAGAACGACTGACTCACCCCGTGTTTGACCGTTTTTGCGGCGTGAGCGGCTTTCTTCTTGGTATCGTATTGTGTGAGAACGTCGATCAGGCCCATGAAGTAGACCTCCCTCTGCGGGGCGCCTGAGGTTAAAACGCAGGAAGAGTCAGCTGGATGGAGGTTCACTTCTGATTTCAGGGCTCAAACGATCAATTATTGAAATAATCGCCTACTAACTTAGCAATCAATTAACCGTTAACTGGAGTAGGATCAAAACAAGGATATTTGCTGAAAGAACACACTCAGAGCAATAATTAAGTTAAAACTGTTCATTTATATATATATAATACCCAAAACTCTTCAAGTGGAATCAAGTTTTAGCTTCACCTAGTTTGCTTGCATCTTTTAATGTATTTCTAACATTGTTTAAAAACCTTCTTGTTGGTTAAAAGAAAATCTTCAGAATGAGTCAAATTTTTATCTGATTATTCGATTAATCATTAGACTAATCAATTATTAAGATAATCATTAAGTACAGACCTACAGGATTCAGATATTAGAGATGTAGATGCTGAACCTCAAGGAGAGTTAGGAAAAAGGAGCCAAAAACTGAGTTTATTGCAGAGCCACAACCAATTGATTGATCTATAGATTATTATAGCAGATTTTAAAAAATCATTAGTTCTGCATATATTTTATTAAAGTACTTCAGTCTTTTTTATACATTATAAATATATCAGAAGATGCAAATAAACAATTCAATAAGAAAAACATTTTATTGCCTAAAGTGCAATAACACAGCATTCCTTTAGTGAACTCCTGATAATTTATAGCAGAGGATGCATTTTCAGTTTAAAAAATATAACCAACATAAACATGTGAAAGGCTCATCAACGTCAGTACAGTGTAGCACTAATCTGTGAATTATTTTTTAGGATTAACTGATTAATATTTGGACAGTGAAAGGTGTTTAATAATTTTTTTTTTCTTTTTAAACAGAAATTGTACCAGGTGAAGCAAAAACTATGCCACACAGTTCAGGGCAGAACATTTTTGAAAAACAAACAGATTTTTTGTTTTAAATTCAATATATTTTGGCTTTTTTTTAAAACTGTATACTTCACTAAATGATCAGTCGATTAGAATATTAGCTAACGATTATATCAATTAATCACGATGAATCGGATTAATCGTTTCAGACCATGTTTATTGCATTAAAGACTCAACTAAAGCTTACTCCATCTAAACATGCAGTTAACATGCTAACTTTTTCACCTGGGCAGCTCCGGAGGGCGTAAACATCCACATAGGGGTCGAACTCGCCCGGCCCCAGAGGCTTGCAGGATGACATGTAACCAGCGATCCCTTCAGGAGACGTTCCGTAAGAACCTGCGGCGGGGCCCGGAGCCAGCCCGTTCTCCGACTCGGCTTCCTCCTCGTTGGACACCTCCCCGCTCTCCTCCTCCTCCCGCTCGGCTCGGCCGATGTCATGGATGCCGAGCAACAGGCTGTAGTCCATGATCTTCAGCTTCACCAGGAACTGGACGAGAGGAAATAAAACGGTTTGCTCAGAGGATTTAAAATAAAACATGAAGGAAGGGAAATGAAGGCAGTTTTGGTATTGGGCATCAATAATCGAGAGAGTCACTGAGACAGAAAGCTAATGTAATTTCTAAACTTAAATACAAGATACAAATAAAGTGAAGCCAACAGTTTTCAGAAACGGTAAAATTTTACCAACAAACCACAGAAATATATCAACATCCACATTAAAATCTTAATATTTATAAACCGACTGCAAGTCTTGATTGAAATTCATAAACCTGCTCTTACTTTTATACATTATTTTAATAATCTCATCTATAGAACATTAAGGTCATCAGTGGTTTGTCTATGGCATTTTATTTTGTTTGATAAGTCCTTAAATTAAATTTAGGGTTCCATGTTTTAATTTAATTAAGAGATTTTTGTGTGAATTTGTTTTGTTCCTCATTTTTTTGCCAAAAACTGTCTCAGTGCTGCCATCTGTAGGTCAGACAGTGGAAAAGCAGTTGGATTCTCCAATTGTGTAAAACATTTCATCACAAATACAGAACCATGTCACTCAGACACACCTCTTAAAATTAAGATTATTTACCATTTAAATAAAATCTTCTGTATTATTCCAAATACCAAATGACAGTTTTATGTTTTTTTATTTGTCATATCATTAAGAGCATTTCTGGTATGATAGGATTATGATTTCTGTAATCGTTTTATTCTAGTTCCTCAATATATACCATGTTATCAGTTATGTTTTGTTGATCGTTTTACTTGATAAGGCTGTTTTCCGTGACATTTTCTCCATAATTAAATTTCTCTGTAAATAAAATTTGACTGATTCAGTAGTTTAGTAACATCTAAATTTCTCTGTTTAGCAGATATAGTGTTTCAGATCTGACATCTTGATCCTGTAAAGCAGCGGTGCAGCTTCGGTTTTCCTCCTTCTGCTGCAAAGTGGAGATAATTATCGGCTTTTAAACGCTCACCTCTACATCTTTGTTGAGTTTCTCCATGAACTTCTCCTTCTCCTCGTCTGTAACGTATACCTTCTGCATGTTGTTCCTGAAGTCCATGTCCTTAAAGGTTGGAAGCTCTTTTTCCTTCGCATCAAACACCACAGTTCAGACATTTTATACATAACTTTAGAATGAATTGATGCTAAAAAGATATGCTTACCCTTTCTTTGTCACTTGCTTCACGATCAACCAGAGAGCCCTGTAAACAGCAGACAGTTTGACTATTTCTGTTATGAAAATGACATTTTAGCCATTTATTTTTTAAGTTCTTTAGTCAATGACATGCAAGACCTTTAGGCAGAGTATTTGAGACAGCTGAATGTCTTTTTATTATTTGTTTAAACCCTTTGTCAAATCAACAGAAAACTTTCCGACTTCCTCTTTACTTTAAGAACCGGTACGGTTTGAGCCAACGCCCGGGGTTCCTCCTTACCTTCAGGTCGTACTTCCTGTGCACCACCAGCCTGTGGCTGAACATGTTCCTCATGACGATGAGGTACGCCTCCTCGCTGTCGACGCTCACTCGGTACATTCCCAGGAACTGGGGCAGCAGCGTGCTGCCGTGGCACTTCACGATGTGCTAAAGGCAGAAAAAGCAGGCATTTTAAACTAGTGTACATGTAGATTTATGTCACTTTACCTGAATCAGCTCTCATTACACACACACAAGAAAAAGGATTTAAAAATGGAGGCAAAGTCGGGAAGATCTTGAGCATAAAATGTTATTCTAACTGAATTGGCAAAAGCAGAACAAAATAAAGGCTGGTTAGGATTATACTAATCACTTTGCAGAATTTTTCCAATTTACGAGTTTACATACAAAACACTTCCTTTTTATTTGATAGAAAATAATATTTTATAAATTCCTTCGAAAAGCATCTCAATACAGTTTGCTAGAATTCTGTTCTATTCCTCCTGATTGATTTTTGTAGCTCCAGCCACCTTATGTCTTTATTGTTTATTTGCATGGTAAGTATAAACAATAATGTTTATAGTCTTAGCTTATTTGCAGTGCAAGTCCCCAGATGGGCATTTATGAGTATAAATCAAGTAATTGTTGCATCAATGTTTCCAAATGATATTTTTTGTCTATTTGTTGAAGTGCACCTAAAGGTCTCTAAAATTGCAGCATTTGCTACATTTTCAGCTGATGCGGTTCTCTTTCACACTGCTCTGTCAAACACACCAAACCCTTTGGAAAACTTGTTCCCACCCCCGCCTGTGGGGGCGCTGCACCAAGAACCACCAAAGGAAACAACACAAAAACATTTGAAGACGACACTGAGGGCAATTTCCTTCTACAAAAATGGAGTGGTGTCAGATTTTAGCAGTTGTAAAATTTCTCTTTCGTCTTTAGTAAAAACTGAGTCACTTCTCCCATTAGCGCTACTCCTGTGTTTGTTTTGTTTATATTTACCCAGAATGCCCTGTGCTGCAGTCTACTTCCTGCTTTTGCAGCGGTCTCCTGTCTGATTGGCATTCACATGTACATTAAAACCGCATCAGAGTTCACTTCAGCCGAATCCAGACTGAGGTTTCTAGGGAACCAGAGTTACATTTTTTGGTTCACACCTCCTCAAAACAAACCAGACTTTCTAGGCAAATGAACTGGAGTTTCATTAAAGTCGACTAAACAGGGCTGGTGTGAACGCACCCTAAAAGTTGTAGCAATAGATTCATACAAATCAGAGGGTACAACAAAAATGAAAACAATAAAACAGTCCATAATTGGTTTGACTGTGGGAGAAAATGGAAGTTTGGATGATGCACTAGGGAGGTTCAGTAGTTCCACACACAACAATGAGATCTGCACATCGTTTCCGTTTCCCCAAGGAAGTTTGTTGTGAATGCCAACATCCTCATTCTACAACAAAACAAACAAGATTCAATTGTTTCCACTTCATAGCCTGACTTAAAAGATCTGCAGGTCTCAAAATCTGCAACAAACACAGAGCAAAGAGGGAAACCTTGCTCATTTCCCTCTGACTTAAAAATAGATGAACATTTAAATATTTTCAAAATACCAACAATCACACACAAGAGTATTTGTTGCTGGTCTTGTGACACAAAGCCACAACATTCAGCCTGCAGAGGAGATTCAAATCCAACTTTAAAAGCCTGACAATATCTAACATCTAGACATCTACGTTTTCACAGCAATAATATGCTGCAGCGTCTATAAATGATTCTATTTAGGCTGAGTAGACATGCAACAAATGTATAGGAAGAGCGAAAAAA
>NW_006802383.1:0-7989 GCF_000485575.1 Poecilia formosa
AATGGTTGGAATGATTGATATAATCTGTATTCGTAATGTCTGTAATGTATGATTGAAATGTATGTTCTGTACTCATGACTTGTAGTGATGTTAACAACTTGATTGTTGTGTGATGATTATTGAAGATGAGAAATGAATAGATGAATAGATGAATATACTGAGGGTTATAAGTTGAGAAAACAAGTTGAGCCTGTGTTGAGTTGATTATGTTTTATGATACATTATAGAAGACTGTAGATTTGAGATCATGAGAAAGGGAACGAACTGTGTCACAATCAGTACACTGGGCTGGGCGGAGGTGCTAGAACAACTCCAAAAAAGGCAATAACTTACAAGAAATGGCCTCAACTGCCAGATGGCCAGCAGAAAAAGGGAAGTACCGAAAGGAGTTACAGCAATTAGTCAGGGCGGAGGAAGGTCTGGGACTTTCCACACAGTCGAGGAGGGGGAGTCACCCGGAGCCACATACACAACTGTGAGCTGGAAGGGTTTAAAAACCAACGAACAAGAGAGGAAACTGTTCTTAGTCCGCGGCGCTGAAGAAGAGACAACGAGAGGACGCAGACGAAAGATCAGCAGAGGACCACACCATGGGACCAAGGGAAAGTTGAGACTTCACGCCGCAAAGAAGGGACAAGATCCATCTGCCCCCAGCCCTGGTTCCTGAATTCGACCGACCCCTCTGCCTCAACCCAATGATCCCCGCTCTACTGCAGCAGACTTGGAGAAAAGACAAAGGTCACTGAGTGATGAAGATTCTGTTCGTTTAAAGAACAACGGACAGTTCGACTTTGCTGCTTTTCTGAAAGAGGACTTTATTCCGCCAGGACAGAGACTCTGACCAAGGACATCGGAAGATTTCAGCTGCCAAGATCAATTGCTATCGGGTGTGAGTTGTACTGCCCCAAAAGCCTCGCTTAGTGAAACTAGTGACACAGGTTGGGGATAGAAACGAGAGTAGGTTGTGATTGATTTTAATTTGAATTTGTTATCTTATTACAAGTTTGTAATTCTCTGAAAGTAAATTTTCTTGTCATTTACCCCTGCTAAAGCTTGCTTAATAAATTACGTATTAAAAATACCAATAGAACTTGTGGACATTGAGATTAATTGAGTCGATCATTGCGGGTTCTTCTGACTTTAAGTAAAATTAGCATACATGATTCTAGAGATGTGGTGGCTTCGTACTTTCCTTTGGTGAGTGTTAAAATAATGGCCCTGGGACTTAAATCTAAGTCACTAAATCTAATCTAGCCGGTAACAAGGGCACGTTATTTTTAGGAGAAAAGCTACCGTTAACAGGAGTGGTTGTTGAAGCTATGCAGCAGTGAGGGCTACTCTGTTGACTGTTTCTCAACTGAAAAGGGCCGTAACTTCTGGATCTGAAGGTAGTTAGAGCTAGACGAGTTTTCTCCGCCGCCAGTTTAAATAGAATATCTCTTATAAACCTATTCTAGGGTAAGACCCGGGTTTCAGGGATTTTCCGGACCTGTTAGACAGAGAACTGGTCAGTAGTCAGTTGGTGGTGAGATAAGGGCGGGGCTGACTATTGCAGAATAACAAACAACAGGGAAAAACAAACCATAAGGTGCCTTAAAAAATATATTCCATTTGAGCTTTTACAAATTTTGTAAAACTAGAAAATATGGTGTAATTAATATTACATGCCAAAAAGAACTGTGCTTAACTTTTAAGTGGAAGTAAAGTGAAAATGTTTTTATATTGCTTTACAAATAAAAATCTGAAAAGTGAAAGGTACATTTGCAGTCAGCCATTGGTATTAATGGGAAAAAAGTGGATAAAAATTTTACAGCAAAAGCTTGAAATTATGCAAAGTTGCCATCACTATGTGAAACAGTATCTTTATTGTTTGTCCTGGAACATTGATCATTTTTGCCAAATTAGGATCTAAAATTGAACCATTTTATTTTCCTCATCTGATTTGAAAACAAATGCTCTAAATATGTTTACCTACTGTTGACTCAGTCCTGCGATATCTGCATATGTAATCTCACCCACATATTTGAGCTCGTGTTAACTGTATTTATTTATTTAGTGTAGACGCCAATAAGTCGAACACATCTGAGGAAATTATTCTTCTCAACTCGCAGTGGCACATGGCCTAATGATCCAATTAATGGAACATGGAAACATGAGAGTGTTTCTGCCTTTCTGTCCCCTGTTGTACTGATTGAGTAATTATGAGGAGACTTCAGTCATTACAAATGTACTTCCTCTGTGTCATGTAAACATCATCATTTACATCAGAAAATGTAAAAATAATAATAATAATAAAATGAATAAAAAATTCTTGGCCTACATTTATACAACATGAGGTTCTGAAAACAATGTCCTCAACAGCTAAATCAAACTGAGTCACTACATGTCAGTCTACAACTCCTCAAAGTCTCACAGGAACAAATGGTGACTGATGTTCCTCATGTTCTGTGACAGCCCTAACTGTGTTTTCTGCCCCAAGACTCAAGTCAAGATATGAACTTGATTAAAATGCATAAAGGGAGAAAAGCCTTTCAAACAGCACAGGAAAATCAATTAAATAAATCAAGTCTGTTCTCAACTTCCAGCAAGGGTCACTGAAAGAACAGAGGAAACCTGTGTACTTAAAGGAGCAGTATTATGCAAAATCGACTTTTTTGAGCTTTTCGTCATGAAAAATTATGTCATTTCCTCATCAAAAACATACCTGGAGAGTTGCCTTGATTCTTTCATGCATGTTTGAGAAATCCTAGAGCATGTCTGCAACAGCACCTAAAATATTTATAAGAGGTGATAAAATAGGGAAACTAATAACTTTGTAAAGGCACACCTAAACATAGTTTCCACATTTAGTTTACAGTTACCATTTATTTATTAGGGATGACTCTATATAGCAATTATATCATCACCCCAGTATCAGTGTGTGCAATTTTAATAATGCATTATGTTTGGAGTGCAATAATTGTTGGCAAATATATTGCACATGTTATGAACTTACATTCTTCATTCTAATGTAATATTAAGCCAGTTATATATTTAGCCTTGCAACCCGAGGCTGGCTGGGGTTAAAATCCAGCCCATAATTTTAAAACAAAAGAACTTGGTAAAAAATAAAAAAAAATAAAAATTCTTAATTAAAATTACTATTTAAATATAACATTTTAGATAAAAATATAATAAATTACAGCTTATCCTGCTCTTAAGACCAGAGCAAATTACTCAAAGCCTAGACTTTTTAACTCCTGAAAATATTTTTTAAAAATCATGAATTTTCTCCCAAACATACACTTTAGGAGAAAGTGAAATTTGCGAGATTTTTTATGGTAAATCTGGCAAATTAGTTTTATCAGATAGTCTTCATATTTATGATCAAAGAGGTAGATTTTACTTATTTTATACCATGTTCTCATTTGTGGGCATGAATAAAATCTATCATCAGGTGAGTGAGCATGCACTCACCTGATGACTCACTTTAGATAAAATTCATTTACAGATCTGTCAGGAGAAAGAATATGTTTGAAGGGACATAAATCATTTACAGATGGTTTTCAGACGTCAAAAAGCTGAGGCTTGGACCACAATCCTCTGATCTCTAGAAGCTAATGTAGCCCTAATGAAAGACATGATGCCAGCTTGTCCTGCACTCTGCACCTGATGTTTTCTCTGTCACTCCTCCTCCTCCTGGTATTATCCTGTCCCTGTTTTAAAACTCCTCCTCCGCCTAACCCTAACCCTACCCTAACCCCATCCCTAAGAACTTGTTAGTACTTTTCAAAGAATTGAGTGAACACAAATATATTAACTTAAGAAAAGCGCAAACAGGAAGTGAATTACTCAGTATTTTTCTTGAGCTGTAAAAAAAAAGATATACAGTCTGTATTTAGATATAACTATTTTTATTGCCAAAGAAAAATGCTTTCTTTTGCAATAATGAAAAGTGAACCTTTTTCCAGTCTGTCAGCATATGCCTGACCAGAAATATCAGCCAATCCTGCATTAACTTTATTTATTTATTTATTTATTTATCTTCAGTTTTTTTAACCCCACTCATTTCTTTCTCCTTTCTTTTTGGGATGTTGGCTCCTCTTAATTACTTTCTTTTGTTTTTCAGATTTGGACGGGAAGTTTATCTCTCTCCTTAGTAGCATTGCAAACTCTCAGGCTGACCCACTCTGACATTTCACTGCATACACTGCACTGCACGGGCCACAGCGCTATCTACGGTAACTAAAAAATACAAACAGAAACATACATTCCCACCACCGACTGGTTCAGCCCGGAACAGACCAGCTGTTTGGGAAACCAACCAATGGCCGACCTGGCACTAATGACACTGTAACCTTTAGTATTTTAAGCTGCATACGCAACCAGTTTAGAAGTAGCTTTAGTTTATCCACAGTGTGTGACATGCAAAATTATGTCTTAATTTTGCATGTCACATGCAAAATTAACTTGTGACTTCATTAAAAAAAAAACAAAATAAATAAAATCAACAACCATGCTAGCCAAAGAAACAACAAAATGACACTCAAAACCTGAGTGGCATTAATCAAACGAGTCTAATTTATTAAAATTTGTGGAAGCACAATTGCTACACGCATCAGATCTTGCTTCTTAGACAAATGAATAAAACATGCTGTTGAAAAAAATAAAAATAAAGATCAGTAGATCAGTTCTCCCAGTAGAGAGGATTCCCACTTGGTGAACTACCTCCAAACAGGCTGATGTAGGCCGCCTGCTATGTGGCTGTGGGAGGTTGTTAGTTCTTCAGGCTGTAGTTCAAATGCAAAATATATTTATAATGCTATTTAAAAGAAGCAGTGGCATGTTTTGTGTTACTAAGGATGACGAGGAGAAGAAGAAAAAGCTAGCATAGGTTTTAGAAACGACTCAAGTCCTCAGACTCTGTGATAGCATCAGTGATCAGTTAAATAAACACACTGACTGCATGAATCCTTCTAACAGCAGTTAATGAGATTTTCGCTTGCATCTCCAAATTTTTGTAACTCAGTGTGAATCTTGCGCGTCACCTCTCACTCAAACTCATTTTCAAAGAACACCGCCTGCTAGACTCGCTGCAAACTTTCAAAAGCACAACTGTAGCTCTGGGTTCAGCCTCCACACTGAATAAACTTTTACAAATTTGCTGCAAATTAGGGTGGTCACTAATTTCAAGAGCATAGTAAGATACAAAACATCATTTTCTTCAGTCTTTGCAGTTGGTTGGTCGTACTACCATATAGAACCTCCACCAGGGAAGAGAAAATTCTTTGTTTTGATCAGAACACCTCAAACAACACACCAAGAGAAAAGTAGCCCAAAGTAAACTGTTATAAAAACAGATTTATTCTCAGATACTCACATTTCGTTCATATGCAGTTCACCCATGGAAAGATGGTAATGATCCATCTGGCTCAGGTTCTATAGCACCATACCTCACATGCAAACACTAAGCAGTGTAACTGTCAGCCAGATGGTTATTACACCAAGGATCACTGGTGTCAGAACGTCTTCATTCTAGACATTCCAACCCCTGAACCTCACTGAGAATCTGCTGGTTTTCTTTAGAGATATAAACTCAAGCAAAGGACTGCATACAAATGAGAGAATAATACAAAATGAGAGAATAATACAAAATGAGAGAATAATACAAAATTTTCTTGTAAAAAGAAAAAAAAACGATAATTTGCACAGTACAGCAAATGCAGCATCATTTGAAGTTAAGCTTAAAAGATGATGAAGTTGAAGAGGCAGGATACATTCTATGAAATTATTTATAACAAGCCAAGTTTAAAAAGAGATAGCTTGGACTTTGAAAATGCTGACAAATGATTAATGCTTAGAAATCCACTCTGAAAGGACCCTGTACCTCAGTGCAGTGCTGTGAAGCTGCTGCTGTTGAACATTTTCAGATGCTTGTTTTCTGTTTTTAATGCTCTGGGCAGCTCTGATCAGTAATTATACTTTTATGGAGTACAAGCATACATAGTGGTAGGGGAAGCAATTTGAGCTGTAGTAGCCTGCACAATAATCCCGTGTGAGTGGGAAGTGATGATATTAATTCTTTCCTAGTCTAAAAATTTGATATCCTACCGATTTCCATCCTGAACAGTGCAATTCACTAAGCGTTCGGCAACAGAGGAGTGTAAGTGTTTTATCTGTAATAGGTATTGCTCCCTTCATTTTTTTTTAATTTTTTTTTTACAATTACTCTTTAGCTGACTGCCTCAGCAGGACCCTGTTTAGTAAATCAGTTTTTGAGAACATTACAAAAGCGGTCCTCTCTTCTGGAATTCTGGGTTGTTCTGCAAATCATTTGTCTTCCTGGCTTTGTGTTAACACAGCAAGGCTTCTCTCCACCTGGTACTGTCTTCACATTACCATTTATTGTAGTTAGGTGCAATCGAAATGCATCCAATTGAATTTCTTCCCCCACTGCTAGGCTCACTTCCATTTCTGCTGTGGAAGTTGACCTAGTGAGCCTGGCTGCTTGTGAATTCCAGGTCTCTGCTGGAAAGTGAACATGAATAAACAGGAATTTGCTTGATAGTGGATGTTGCTGGACAACATGCTAAAGCAACTAAGGGACTTGTTTTCTAAATATGATGCATTAAGAATGCATTATGAAAATGTTAGAACGTGTTTTAAATCATTAAAGGAAAAGAAAAGTGAGTAACCTAACGGCAAGGTGAAACATGGCAAGGTGAAACATGACAATATGAAACGAACAGTCTATGTTGAACGGTTTGTTTCATAAACAAACCGTTTATAAAATGGTTTGTTTTATAAACAAACTGTTGAATCCTTACACTTTAAGTCAATCACATTTCATTTCTCAGATGTTCAAATACTGTAGAACTTGGACCTCCTCAAGGACACCACAGCAAGATTGGACACAGCAAGAGTGATCCTTAACATGTTTGCTACTTTACAGTGATATTCACAGAAAGAAACACTGGTCCAGCTACCTGTCTGAGTCATGCAACCTGCTCTGAGGTCTCTGGTGTCAGAGAAATGAACACTTTTTAGTAAGTTGTTTGACATTCAATTGAAGCAAAACTTTTAAGCAGCAGGAAGAAAACCTTTCAGGTACATTTCATCCACACGATTAACTGAAACCTTATTGTAACATTTTTCAAATGTGATCATCAACAAGTCATATTAAAACTGAGAAAACATGATAACCTACCTAATGTATTGTGTTTTAAAGTGATTTTATCAATAATCTTTTCTTCTTATAAAGAGTTTTTATTTGTCAAGTCAGATATGTTTTTAAACAAATGGGAAATCTGCCTAGCTTCCTAAATCAAGTTAATTTAACAGCATAGTATGCTCAGTTATTAAAAGTAGCTTAAAAAGTTTCAAAGGAAATTCATAACACTATAAATCTTCAAAGTATTCAAGAACATGCAGATGTCTGATTTCATTATTGTCTAAGCGGTAGACACTCTTCAGCTCATGGTTATTTCTGAATGACTTGGATCAGTGTCTGTTTGGGACAACCCTGGGATTAAATCATTAAGCAACTGAAAGCTGTTTGTTTGCTTGAGTTTTTGTGGAGAAGCTAATCCAAATTTGTTCCTCAACATTAGACACCTCCAGTAATGTTTGATGTTTAGAAGACTTTGAATTGGTGATTATAATAAAGCATGGCCACATTTCTGACATTAAATATTTTTTGTACAGAGCAACCTCTTATTAAAGAGTACAGAACCATATAGTTCAAGTTTTTATGTAGTAGGTATGTAGCAGTTCTACATCCAGACAGTTTAAAGGCACAGTATGCACTTATTTCTTGTGCAATCTTATCCTAATTTGATTAAAGTAGGAAAAGTATTAAAATGCATCTGTGGAGTGGCATATTACAAATTGGGAAAATCTTAATAAATGTGACACTAAATGGATGTTTTTCACTAGTTAAGTCCTCACTGATTAAAGACATTTTTAAGTGAAATGTTATTCTAAGCATATTTTATATAACCTGAAATGACA
>NW_006802384.1:0-7952 GCF_000485575.1 Poecilia formosa
ACAAAGAGCTGCGATTAAAATGAGTAACTCAAGACTTCTTGTTGTGATAAATATAAAGAAACGTTAATTTTGAACCAGTTCAGTTCGGTATATTAACAGCGTTAAAAGCAGTGAGCTGTTCCTACCTGCGTGCTGCCGCTGCTCCTCACCTACAACCACCACCTCATGGCTCTGCAGGTCCGGGAGCCCCGCTTTGGCTTCCCACAAACAAACATCTGATTAACATCCCAGCTGCTTTAATTCAGCAAAACTGCGCCTCTCCAGTCCACCACTGACCTCCTCTGTGCAGCTTGACCTGCGGCTGCAGCAGCTCCAGCTGCCTCCTCTGGCGGTCGATCTCCCGTCTGAAGCCCGACGCCTCCTTCTCGTAGTCGGCTACGGTCCGCTCCACCACCGCTATGATCTCCCGGGCGGCGGTGCTCAGCTTCTCGGTGATGATTCCTCTCAGGATGCCGCTCTTAGACATGTTGAGTGGATCGGAACCGCTGCTGCTGCAGTAAAACATCCTGGATTTCCCCTGTTTGTTAAAAACTTCTGGACGGCCGTTGGATAGATCTACTTCCGGTGCTTGGGGAGGAAAGACGTAACGGCTGAAAACTGGCAGAAAGGATCAGTGGCGCCATCTTGCGTTCGCCTCTACAGCTGCATCCGAAATTAGGACGTAATCTAAACATAATTAATCTAAAAAAACAAAACAAGTTAAACATTTTATATACATTAATTCGGTTTATTTAAATTAATTTCATTAGACCATGGTCTAAAAATATGTATTTAATTCTTTGTCTAATTTTAACCGAATTTTTAAAGCTGTTCTAGACATAATTATAGCTTTGCCCCTCTTGTGACAATAAAAAATATTTTCTCTGTTTGTATCAAAAGCTTTTGGACGGCCATCTGACTTCCGGTACTTAGGGAGGAAAAACTTAATGGCTGAAAACATCAGTCTGCCTTCACCTCTGCAGCTGCAGTTCTACACATATGACAGCGTTCCTCCTCCTGTGACTGTTATACGGCAAAACTTAAGCAATCAATTTTATCTCTAAAGCTCCCTTCATGTTGGAGGAGGCTCGCTGGAAACGAATAATAACTGGTATTTCTGAACTGGGTTTGAACTCTCCCACAGTCTGCAGGTTGAAATACCAAAGTTATAAATTAAAGTGAAACTGGTGGGAACCTCCCGTTTTCTCTCCTCTGTTGGAGAGCTGGTGGATATTAAAAGCTTTCACCTCTTCTTCACTCTGGGTTCTGCCAGGAGTCTCAATGGTCTTTCATTAAAGCATCTGAAGGCGTTCTGTGTTATTTTGGATTTGTTTATTAATTGAAACAGTGTCTCATATCAAAATAAGAATAATTAATTTATTTCCTTAACTCTCTGTCCCTCTGTTAATGAGTGTAGTAGAAAAGCCTTTATTTTATAATCGTCTGTCCAGTGCAGGCTTTCTGAGGGCTGCCTCTGATTGGCTGATCAGGCCCTCCTGGTGACTCCTTCACACAAACTCCCACTCACAGAAATGCCAGGTGGCTCTAAAAAGTGGCCTTGGACACATTTTTGATACATTTCAAGCCTGATTACAATATTTTAAATGTACACACACAACACACAGCTTGTAAAGTGTGATAACTGAGAATATAATTGTGAATAATTGTGCCTTCATTTATGCCACTTCTTGTGGTCCAGTACACCGTTGAACCAAATGAAAAAACCACAGCATGGCAGAAATACAATAACTAAAAACTGAAGGATTTATTTAAAATATTAACAAAGAACATCTCAAACAGAATTCAAAACAACAAGAAAAACTCTTGTCAGCTTCAAATCGTCTGGGTACTTAAAAAAAGTCACGGTTTCCAGAAATTACCCTAAAAATATGAAATCTTCATAAAACTCAATAATATCCAGGAATTTATGCTGAACCCGTTTTGTCACTTTTTATTAAGAAACGTCCCAAGTGAGAGGAACTCCCAGGAAAGAGAAGCTTCCACTTCACAGAGCTTCAAAACCAAAACCTGTGAGTTGGTCACAGTTTCAACACGGCAGCGAGGAGCAGCAGAGGAAATCCTCCTCAAACATAAACGAACAGCTGTAACAGGAACAAGAAGGACCCAAAGGAAAAACGTTTCCTCCTTCACTCAGTGCGCCGGGCCGAACCAGAACTCTGGAAACCCAACTCAGCCTGAGCGGACGCTTTTCTGACATTTTGGACCTGGATTCTGCTGAACGACGCCAACAGGAGTTGATATCCAGACGTTGCGGTTTTTCAGTTTTTTGTGGTTCTGCTGCCGTTTTTCCTGAGTTTTCTTCTGCAGACGACGTCCAGACGGCTTCAGGCTACTTCTGCTCAGGATCGCCCCCTACAGACGGATTTACAACACACTTTCAATGATGCTTCATATTCTGACTGTTTAATTCAGGTTTAAATGGCTTTAAGCCGTTTCCTGCTCAGTGAACTTTTTAATGTTTTAAACTTTGTTTTATGTTTGGTAAATTGTGGAGCATTTGGTCAGCTGCTGCTGTTTTAAATGTGCTGTGAAAGTAAACTCAGAAAGCGACCGATCAGTTTGTGATTATCAAAACGGAAAAAGATTCACTGAAGTGTTTTCAGACTCAAAACTTGTCGGCTTTTCAGCTTATTCCTTTTCAAAAGATATTTGGCTTTTTATCATCTTGTGCAACAACATTGTTCTGCGTTTGCAGTGAATTCTCGTCGTCTTTTCTGGCTTTTCTCTGCGAGCTTCAGTCAGTTACTTATGATGAGAATAAGGAGCAAATGAGGAAGTTTCTTATTTGTTTTGTTCTTAATATGAGCATAAAGTTGTAATTCCATGAGCACTCCACACCAAACTGCATTAAAATGAGAAATACTGAGCGTCTTGTGAATCATGGTTTGTCATAAAAAACTAATTAATCATATGATAAATTAAAATAATTTCCATTTGCATGATTGTCATGTTTCCTTTTCTCCTGAAAACTGGATGATAAACTCTGGTTCCTTTTGTTTCCAGACATTTCATAATTCATTTTATTTGTTGTTTTGTTTATTTTGCATGTTTTAAATGTCTTCCTGCTCCAGTGTTAAATGTTAAATGATGCATTATGATGCTGTGACCACTACACTAGTTGAAAATTATCTCAAAACAACAATATTATCATTTATCACAATAACTTCTGGGTCAATTTATCATCCAGAAAACTGTTATTTTGTGGTTTATAATGATTAAATTCTTTAAACAGAATTAAATGATTATGAGCTGCAGGACTTTGAAACGATTCTTTAAACGACTGACTCAGTTTCACAGACAGACCCAGAGCTGCTGATCCCATCAAGTCCATCTGAGCTTTTTCTCAAATTTAAATATTTTTCTCATCCTTGTGAGATTTTCTTCCAGCCAACAGTGAAACTATTCTGGTGTTTTCATGAATATAATGGCTTCAGTCTTGTGTTTTCAGCCGTTACCTTTGTGTCGGATCATGTGTCTCCGGCAGCCACTTCTGGTGAAGAACATTTTCCCGCAGATCTTGCAGGTGTAGGTTTTCTTGTGAGTCTGTAGGTGTTCCTTGAGTGCAGCGTTGGAGTCGCAGCGCTGGCGGCAGACTCCGCAGACGAGGCTCTGGTTGTTGACGTGGCTCCTCCACACGTGTCTCATCAGGATTCCCCTCGACTGGTGGTACGTTTGGCACACTTCACACAGATGCTGAGGCTTCTGAACGGCACCAGCTGGAGGCAAACTGCCGTCTGTGTTGGCAGCTGAAGGCCCGGGGGTTGAATTCTCCAACACCTTCCTTGCCTCTGCGCTGGTTTGCTGCGAGTCTCTTCCAGATACGTGAGGCTGAGGAGTCGATGAGTCTTCATCCCCGTCTCCATCGTCACTATCAACTATCTCCACCGCCTCCATGTTCTCCATCGTCTTCGCTGCTGCATGCTTCTCTTCATCTCCGTCTTCCGTTCTGGTTTTCTGCTGCTTTGCATCTTGACCAGATACCTGAGGCTGGGAAGATGCTTCGTCTCCATCATCATCATCCTCAATGTCGATGATTTCCACCTCCTCTGTCTTGCCGTTCGTCTCTTTGTTTGGTGAAAGCTCAACTTTTTTCTTCTTTGCCGTTTCCACAGCTCCTGTACTTGTCTGTCGCTTTGCATCTGTACCAAACGTCCAAGGCTGCAGAGACCAGACTGTGGCGTTTTTATCACCTCCATCCTCACCATCAACTATTTGCACCGCTTCCATCCTCTGGTTTGTCGATCCAACTTCCAGTTTGATTTCTTTCTTCTTGCCCTTCTTCTCTCTGTCCTTCCTCTTTTCCTTCCTTTCCTTCTCTCTCTCCTTCTTCTTCTTCTTCTCCTTCTTCTTCTTCACGCGTTTTTTGCTCGTGTCTTGCTTCATTTCATTCTCCGGCCTCCTGGGGTGAAACGACGACAGTCGGGAAGACTCTGCGCTTCCAGGGTCGTGGTAGTCCTCACTGTCCTCCGTTTCGCCATCGTCTCCCTGGCTGTTCGCCGCCGCGGCTGCAGGTTTCTGTCCCATTGGGTCTGCAGGTTCAGTCTTTGTTTCTGGCGCTGAAATCTGCCCAGACGACCCCGTCTGCGGGAGACCGAGAGAGAGCTTGCAAACCAGAGGATGTTGGTTGTACTGTTCATCGTCGCTGTCGTCCGTCCGCTCGTCGTCCGTGTTTGCCGTGGGTTCAGGATGTTTGTCCGTCTCCTGCACAGGAGGACCGCTCTGTTTGGCCGTAACGGTCTCCAGATCCAAGACTTCGGTGGACTTCACATTTCTCCGATGGTCGTTGTCCTCACTGTCTTCGGTTTCAACGTCCTCGTTGGACGCTCCGCTGGACCGACTCTGTGATGTTTTCCTTCGTTTTATTCTATTTTTGCTGCAGGTGAAAAATAAGTTAGCATGGCTAAAGGAAGCTTTGCATTAACATGAAACATGTCTGTCCACAGCGTATTAAAGAGGCCCTGCCTATAAGATACCAGATGGAAACAATCGCTCTGCAGCCGCCTCACAAACCATCAAACGCTCCAGTGGTTAGCAGGAGCTAATGCTAACGCGCCAAGCCATCAGTTTAATTCTTACACAACTTATATGGTCTACAGTTGACTAAGATTTTTATGCCTGTATCTTGTTGTCTAGTTTCATTTCTTTTGTTCCTGTATGTTTCTTGTTTGTAAACAGGAAACTGACCTGCTGCGTAAGCAATGTCCATCTACTTCAAAATAAGAGCATCAATATAAGTTATCGACTATTCTTAACAGTCAATAACCAAAACTTCAACAAAGGCGTCAAACTTTATCAACAGAAAGAGAAAGATGAGAAAACAGCCAAGCGAAGTGCTAAGTTAAGGATTTAGCGCTAAGTGTTAGCTAACAGTTAGCTAAAGCGCTAACTGTAAAATTAGCTCCACTGTTAGCAGAAGTGAGTCCAACACTGAAAGTTTACAACTCAGACCTGAAGATGCAGATTTTGTTCCTATAACCTTTGAAAAGGTTATTTTTTAATTATTAAAGGAAAAAAACATTTTTCTTGAACAGAACTCAGCTTTCGAACCGAATCTGAATCTCTTCTACGAGTACAAACGTAAACCCCGACAAACCCCGGCCTGGTTTGGTCTCAACCTCTGCAAACCAAGCGCCGCATCTTCACGCTTCGTTTCATATTTAAATCCCCACAGAGATCCGACTACAGCCTGGACTGATTTTCAGGACTTACCTGGCAGGAGAAACGTCGACGCGACTCCGTTTCTCGCTGGTCTGGGCGTTACGTTGCTCCTGGAAGAGTTTGAGACCCGAATGAAGCCGACACCTCCCCACCTGAACACTGAGGCCTGGCCATGCGCTGCTGGAGCCTCACAGGACAGAGAAAAGGCTTCTGACCTTCAGGCGGATGAAGAGCAGAGACCCGCTGGCTGATCTCAGGGTCCTGCTGATGTCATCCGACGTCAGATTCTGCAGGTTGATGGGCTTCACGTCGCTGCCGAGACCGGTCAGGAAGTCCAACGCTTCTCCAGCCAGCTGAGGGAAGGTCGTCCGCAGCAAGCGGAGGAACTCGGCCTCCTGAAGGGAGCCGGGACACTGAAACCTCAGGATGGGGCATTTCTGCAACACTGGGAGGAATAAAGACAGCTGGTCACCATGGAGACCTGAACACGCCGAACAGAGACAAAACTGTTCTTTGAACCTGAAGAGGAACGATCCAGTCATAGATCTAGAGTTATAGAGTTCTTCCAGCTGGAGACCAGAGATCAGGCTGACCTCTGACCTCTGACCTGACCCTCGGGTTCCACAGTGGGCCTTCTACCAGCTGCAGAACATTTCCAGGACCGGAGGACTAAAGTCTCATCCAGGATTTGATTCCTACAGCTTTCAGCTTCTATGCACCACAAATCTGGAGCAAACGTCCAGAAAACTGTAAAACTGCTGAAACACCGAGAGCCTTTAAATCTAGACTAAAACCCAGGTGATTAATAATCAATGAAACATTAATCAATAACCTGACGTGTAACAACGACAAAATGTCATATTTAAATTGTTTCTATGATGCAAAGCTCTTTGTTCTGCCATGTTGCTGAAACCTGCTATATAAATAAACTTGATTGATTATTGAAAGCTCTGAGTTCACCTAGAGGAGAGGCAACGTCTATCATGGGGTCAGCCACGATGCAGATCTTCAGCTCCACCAGGTCTTCTGGGTCAGAGGTCGTCCTGCTGGGTGACTGAGTTCTGACAAAATAAGAGGAAATGGAGAAATTAGTCAGAAATCAAAGAGTTTAACTGGGGATGGAGATTTATAAGANGCATCTTCACGCTTCGTTTCATATTTAAATACCCACAGAGATCCAACTACAGCCTGGACTGATTTTCAGGACTTACCTGGCAGGAGAAACGTCGGCGCGACTCCGTTTCTCGCTGGTCTGGGCGTTACGTTGCTCCTGGAAGAGTTTGAGACCCGAATGAAGCCGACACCTCCCCACCTGAACACTGAGGCCTGGCCATGCGCTGCTGGAGCCTCACAGGACAGAGAAAAGGCTTCTGACCTTCAGGCGGATGAAGAGCAGAGACCCGCTGGCTGATCTCAGGGTCCTGCTGATGTCATCCGACGTCAGATTCTGCAGGTTGATGGGCTTCACGTCGCTGCCGAGACCGGTCAGGAAGTCCAACGCTTCTCCAGCCAGCTGAGGGAAGGTCGTCCGCAGCAAGCGGAGGAACTCGGCCTCCTGAAGGGAGCCGGGACACTGAAACCTCAGGATGGGGCATTTCTGCAACACTGGGAGGAATAAAGACAGCTGGTCACCATGGAGACCTGAACACGCCGAACAGAGACAAAACTGTTCTTTGAACCTGAAGAGGAACGATCCAGTCATAGATCTAGAGTTATAGAGTTCTTCCAGCTGGAGACCAGAGATCAGGCTGACCTCTGACCTCTGACCTGACCCTCGGGTTCCACAGTGGGCCTTCTACCAGCTGCAGAACATTTCCAGGACCGGAGGACTAAAGTCTCATCCAGGATTTGATTCCTACAGCTTTCAGCTTCTATGCACCACAAATCTGGAGCAAACGTCCAGAAAACTGTAAAACTGCTGAAACACCGAGAGCCTTTAAATCTAGACTAAAACCCAGGTGATTAATAATCAATGAAACATTAATCAATAACCTGACGTGTAACAACGACAAAATGTCATATTTAAATTGTTTCTATGATGCAAAGCTCTTTGTTCTGCCATGTTGCTGAAACCTGCTATATAAATAAACTTGATTGATTATTGAAAGCTCTGAGTTCACCTAGAGGAGAGGCAACGTCTATCATGGGGTCAGCCACGATGCAGATCTTCAGCTCCACCAGGTCTTCTGGGTCAGAGGTCGTCCTGCTGGGTGACTGAGTTCTGACAAAATAAGAGGAAATGGAGAAATTAGTCAGAAATCAAAGAGTTTAACTGGGGATGGAGATTTATAAGA
>NW_006802385.1:0-7940 GCF_000485575.1 Poecilia formosa
ATCAAGTGAAGGCATTGCTCCATCTCTTAGTCCACGGAACAGTAATGTCCATGTGCCAAAGGTGGCAAACTTGAAAAAGGCAATGTAGAGTACAAGTGTCATGAATTGGCTTAGGGTGCAGTGAGGAAGATGTCGTAGGACCAGGTTGAGATGAAAAAAGTTGATTTTAATGAAAAAGCTATCCACAATGGTTCCAAAGCACAAGCAGCACAGTTGAGCGGATGGTAAAGCTCTAACACTGGCTAACGAGGAACATATGATGCATGGACTGACTGGAACTACAACTTAGAAAAGGAACCGACAAGGAACAAAGAACACGGGGGGTTTAAATAAAGAGGATAATCAGGGAATGAGACACACCTGGGAACAATCAAGGGGAGGACAGAAAAACATGGAGACTCACAAGAGAAATAACCCCAATATAAACACACAAAAAAATAAAATCCCAACAAAATGCACATCAGAACAAATTGAGTGCAGTTTTATTTGCAAGGTGCTCTGCTTACAGGCAGATTGCAATTGTTACAAAGCTGTTTACAGATTACTGTAAGCATGATCCCATAAGGGGAAAAATAGTTAGAAGTACATTAAGACTGAATTAAATGTTTCAAGTATCATATTCAAAGATTTAAATCAACCGTTTAGAACAGCAGCAATGCAATTTACTTTAGGGTTAGGAACCTGTCTTCCCATACCTGTTAGTAGTACTTTGAATGGGCAACATTGCTGAAATAGTCACAAGTACTGTGTATCATTTTGTTTCTGAAGTAAGAAATGATGCTAATGTGAAAAGAAACTAAAAGGTTTTGGATTTCGTTAATAGTGAGAATGTTGTCTGAAATTTAAATTGAATGCCCTCATGTGGACACAATTTTTCCTCAACTACATCATGTAAAAGAAAATTCTATATTTGGGCTCAAAATCAAAGGATTTAATAATAAAGGAGCTCAGGCCTTAGGAGGTTAAGGCTGTTTAGAAGAAGATTTCCTGAAATTAACATTCATTCCTTTTGCAGTTAAGAGTGGACCTGTAAGATTGAAGACAGAATACCAGTTGGTGTGGCATGTTGTGTGTGAGGCTATTCCTTATAGAAGACTGGACTGCATTTAAGACTCCTGAGTCCTAGAGTCACCTTTCCCACGTGCTGTTCCTATAGGCGGAACCTGGGAAGGCTGATACGTACCGTGCCCCTGGTTTCAAAAACACGCTATCCGTTAACACCGCAAGGTGGAACTAGCATGCCCAGGAAGCAGAAGTGTTCTCCGTTGATTCTCTGCTGGTCTGCGTTGAGTACCGGGAATCTGCTTGGTGGGGACTGACTCACCTTTGCTAAAGTGAACTGCACACCAAAAGATCTCCACCAGATTGGTATTTGCTATGGCTCCCCGTGACAGAGCCCCCTAGAGAAGGAGCAAAAGCAGCAATAGCAAGAGATCACCACTCATAAATTCTACCAAGGAAGGAGAACCTGGACCAGCAACAGCAAGCTGCTACCTTCCAGGTGTCTAGGCACTTGTTGGAATTCAAATGATCATCCCTGAAATGAGATGAAAGAGCCATTCTAGTGCCATCATACACCGCAAGACCTCTAGAATGCTCAGTTTTAAATGGTCCCAAGAAGGGTGCATAACCACATTAACAAGGTGAGGAGACTTACCAAAAGCAGGGGAGACTTCTGTGATCAAGCTTGCAGCAGGGTAGCAGTTCAACAATGCACACCCCATTCTGACTCTTGGTGCAAATTTTCTACATGTTTCCAAGCTCATTCTAAGCCAAATAGTTTGACAGAGGAGCTCATTCTGATTACAGCAGTGTATAGTTTGTTAGGGATTGCAGCAAAAACAGCAGAACTAGAAGCTAAAATATGAAGCCCCATAACGCAATGCATTCTGGGTAATGCTGAAGGACATTTTAAAGTCCATTTCAGACGGACTTTAAAATGTAAATTTTAAACGTTACAGTGTTGTTAAACATTTCTGGTTCCTAGCAAAAGCTTAGCTATGACATTAGAAGCTGAGCTATGATTTTTGTCTTAAAAACAAAGGGTTTGAAAAAAAAATAAAATGAAGGGAAAAAAAAGGTTAAAATATCAGAGATTCAAAACCAAATTCCAGTCTTCAGAGAAGCACTAATATAAAATTCCTCAATCCAACAGAGGCTCAGAGATGAGATTTTAAAGCTGATCTGAGTTCATTCCAAAAAACTGAATTTAAAAAGTAAAAGGAAAGAATCAGTTTAAAAACTGACTTTTAAAGCAAATTCCTAGCGAGCAGAGCAGAATCAAGGTAAAACTCCGTCATCCAAAAGAGGCTCAGAGATAAAATTTTAATGCTGAGCTGTGCTTTATTTAGAAAACAGAGCTCAAAAACAATTAAAAATGAAATAAAATCTGGTTACGGTAAGAGGGCACTGAGATTACATTTAAGTCCCAGCTCGATAGGATATTCCTAGCCAAACTTTGACTTGGCTGAAAAATGTATGGGAGCCTAGCAGCTATATGAAGGGAGTGGGCTACGAGCATTAAACATGGTGGGCACGTGCAGAGGGTTGGAGGGAGTATGCGCTCCAAGTTTAATCAAATGAGCACTTATACTTTTTGAGTTATTTTGAGTGAGCAATTTTTCAAATGAATTTTTGTCAATGGTAGCTATGTAAAGCAGGGGTGTCCAAACTATGGCCCATGGGCTATCTGTGGCCCACAGTCCAGTTTTTATTGGCCCGCAGCAAATTCTGAAAATATAATTGAAAATGGCCCGCACAAGAAGCTTGAGCTGAACTCTGTTGCACTTTTCAGTTTCAACACTAGATGGAGCCAGCCACAGAAAAAAATTGAGAGAAGAAAAACCTTTACTGTAATTCACCAGAAATGAAGGCACCAAAGAAATGCAAAATAGCAAATAAGTGTAGGACATTTTAAAAATGGTGGTAAAATTAGTATTTTCTCAAAGAAATGAATAGAAAGGGTGTCTGTTTGATTTGCAATTAAGATGTTGCTGTGATGAAACCAAACATCAGAGCTTGGTTCTGATGTTTGTGCTGAACGAACACAGTGTGCTGTGTCCGTTCAGCACACTGGTGCAGAACGAACACAGAAAGTCAAGCAAATGGCAGCTAGCTTGCAAGCTCAACAGCAGTTTTTTTCCGTGCTAAAAAAATACAGAAAAACACAACAGCAAGTTATGAAGTCGCTAAATGTATTGCCCAGCATGACAAACCATTTTCAGACGGTGATTTCATAAAGCAGTGCCTCATCAAAGTCACAGAAATAATGTGCCCAGAAAAAGTGCCTGATTTCAAGAATGTGAGCTTATCCAGAAATACAGTGGTGCAGAAAATTGAGGACTTGTCAGCTAACTTGAAACTTCAGCTGAGACAAAGCTTGTGCTTTCATTTTTACTCAATAGAGTGATGAGAGCATAGATGCCACAGACACTGCGCAACTGTTAATTTTTTGCAGGGAGTAGATGATAATTTTTGGTGTATGGAAGAGCTGCTTGATATGATGAGCTTAAAAGGCACAACGACGGGAAAAGATATTTTTGAAGCTGTGTCAGAGACAGTTGAAAAGATGGGGGTTAAATGGGAGAAGCTCTGTGGAGTAACAACGGATGGAGCTCCGGCCATGATGGCAAAGCACAAAGGAATGGCATCGTTGGTATGCGCCAAGGTAAAAGAGCGGAGGTGAGGATCTTAGGATAAACTGTATAATTCACCAAGAAGAACTGTGTGCCAAGACTGTCGAGTTAGGCAATGTGAAACTGTTATAAAAACTGTCAACATATAGACCAATAAGACTGTTGTGTAACGACGTTAAGATTTTAAGTGCCCATCTTGGCCAAAAGACTACAAAAGATTATTAATAAACTTATTAATCCCGATCAGACGGGCTTTATACCCAATAGACTCGGAATAAACAATATCAGACGTACCCTAAATATAATTTCAATTGGCCAACAAAACCCTCATCCATAAATGCTTCTTGGCCTGGACGCCGAGAAAGCATTCGATCATGTGGATTGGATGTTCCTTCAGGTCTTATTGAAGATGGGTTTTAATGAAAATTTTATTAGCTGGTTTGAAATACTGTATTCCAATCCAACTTCTAGAGTACGTGTTAATGGTTATATGTCAGAAAGTTTCCCCTTAAAAAGGGGAACTCGTCAGGGCTGCTGCCTTTCACCGATCTTGTTTGCTATCAGTATAGAACCTTTAGCAGAGCTAATCAGGACAGGACTCACAAACTGTCACTGTATGCTGATGATGTTATACTGTATATTAGAGACCCAATAATTTCTATACCAAATATTTTAAAATGTTTGAAAGACTTCAGTGTAGTCTCAGGATACAAAGTAAATGAATCAAAATCAGAGGCCATGATGATAAGAGGGACCTGGCCCTCAGAATTATCCAAATTAGTGAATTTCAACTGGTAACCTAACGGGTTTCGATATTTGGGAATCAATATTACCACCGATGTTTCCAAATTATACAAAGTAAATTATGGGAAGTTATTGGATCAAATTCAAAAGGATTTAGAAAGATGGGACATTTTACCGCTTTCCTTTATTGGAAGGATTTAAACAATAAAAATGAATATTCTCCCCAGATTGTATTGAGGATTTGAAAGGTGGCTATACTCTTAAATATCTAAGTAAAAGAAATAACGCACAGAGACGTAGTTCTTGCTGCTAGGCCATAGACGAGCCGGAGATTTATTACACTACCACGGATACCTCATTACAGTTTCTTCAGTTCAGTGCAAAAATCTTCATCGCCATTGTCTTGTCACAAAAAAATCTCTCTGAAGTCTTAATCTCGACCTGTTTTATACTTTTCCATCTTCATCAGTGTGTGTTGGAAAGTTTCAACCAATGGCGTGCTCCTGTTGTTTTGCAGAAAGATTCTGGCACGCTTTATACTGAGTGTGTGTGTATTGGAGAACCTTTAAAATATTTTGGACCTCACGAACTCAACATTTACTCCATTTCAGAATTGCTGAATAGAACAATTTATCTCAAATTGTTGATTTTATCTTGCACAAACAGATATCCTTTCCAGTAAATTCTGGCTCCATTTGCACTTTGCACGGAAAAGGAAGCAAAGAAGTCGGTCAGGTTGACCTGGTGCGAAGCCAAAGTCTCTTTCCAGAGAACCGAGGTGCCAAGATCTTTTTTCCGCCAAACAACTCCTTAATTAGTATTTCCGCTCTTACAATTGTTGTATTTATTTATGTCCTGTCCTATTTGTATTCCAACAACAAGATTTAAAAAAAATACAAAAAATGATCTCTACCTTTATTTGGCAGAAAAGAAAGGCCAGAATAAAATTTACACAGTTGACCAGTGGTAAGCCTTATGGAGGTCTTAACGTACCAAATTTAAAATTATACTATTGGGCAGCACAATTATATGCAACTGTAGATTGGCTAATGCAGAATAAAGAAACAACATGGCTGACACTGGAACAAAGCGCATGCCCTACATTTCCATTACAGGCCCTTGCATTGTGCTAAAATGAAATCTGGAACAGGTACAAAATTACAAATATGTGGATGAAAAGCACAGAAAAGACTTTAAGCATGATTTAAAAAAATATGAAAGCTCCTCAATCTATATCTAGGGCTTTAAAAATATTGGATATAATAGACTTTTTGCCAGGGCAACAAGATTCAGGATGGGTTGACTACATCTGATTTTTACAGATATTTGCAGTTGAGAAGTTACCTGATGTCACATACTGAATGGTCTCTTCTTAAATCACGACCTACTGATTTAGAATTATTCTTCATTAAGATCACCAAAGAAACAAAATCGGATAAAACTGTGTCAAATTTATACAAATGTTTGCAGTCATGTCTGTCGGAGGGGCCTTCTGAGAAAGGAAAGGTGGGAACTAGAAATGAATGTTGTGATCGAAGATGAAGAGTGGGAACAAGTGTGTGTAAACGGACATAAACTAACAGCCCAACATGGAAAGAATTTTATTGGGAAATAATCGTCAGATATTTCAAAAGACCTTGTATGATTTCAAAATTTGATCAGGCTAAATCAGATTTGTGCTGGAGACAGTGTGGACTAGTCGGAGATCACACGCATATCTTTTGGGATTGTCCAAAGATTAAAAAGTTCTGGGAGGGAATTAGAGAGGAAATTTCAAATATTTTACACATTTTTATTGAATGGAACCCCCTGGTCTTTGTTCTGGGAGTACCCCCAAGTAATTTAAGTAAAGAAAAACGGTACTTGTTTGGAATCCTTGTACTCGTAGCCAAAAAAATGATAACAGTAAGTTGGTATAAACCTTTACCCCCTACTATAAATCAATGGAAAGAGAGACTAGTGAGCGTTTATACAATGGAGAAAATAACAGCAAAGCTAAACATGTCCACTGATTTATTTAAGAAAAGGTGGAACCTTTTGATGACATATTTGCAATTAACATTGTAGCAAGTAAGATAAATGTAAACACAGGTATACACTTTATAGGTATAGTTAACATATGTCTCTGTTAAGATGCAGGCAAAAGTTACTTGAGGAAGATTTTCCCTTTATTTCATATTTCATGTTTGTAATCCATTTGTAACCTGTTTTATATTCCACTGAGCGGTGGAGGAAAAAGCTCCTTGGAACTTCAGCTCGCCGAATCGTTTGGATGTTCTTGTTCAACTGATTTGTTTGGTTGTACTGGATATCGATGTTTGTGACTTAATGTGTTAATCATTGAATTTGAATGCAGAACTAATAAAATAAAGTCTTTATTAAAAAAAAACTGACAACATAATTTGAGCTAAAGGACTACAACAGAGAATTTCAGGCTTTCATCTCTGAAAATGGTAAATGGACTGAACTTATATAGCACTTTTCCAATCATTTTGACCACTAAAAGCACTTTACACTAGAGTGACATTCACCCATTCGCACTCACAAATGCTCTCAGACTTATAAGCCGATACAAACATCGGTAGGCAATTGGGGTTGAGTGCCTTGCCCAAGGGGGCATCAACACGTGGCATCGAACCTACAACCTTCCGACCTCAAGAAGACTACTCTACCCACAGAGCCACAGTCGCTCCACCACTCTGATGTGTGCTGGCTAAGCCGCGGCTCTGTGCTGCAGCGGTTTTATTCACAGATCAGAAATCGACCAGTTTTTAAAAGAGAAGGGCAAACCTCTTCATGAACTTAGTGACCCTCTGTGGCTGGCAGACCTGGCATTTTTAGTTGATCTTATGCATCATCTGAATACACTGAACAAGAACCTACAAGGCAAAGAACAGCTGGTGCCACAACTGTATGCGCACATGAAAGCCTTCTGCGTAAAGCTCCGCCTGTTTGAGAAACAACTACAAGGCTTTAATGCTGCACACTTCCCTGCGCTGTCTGAAATAAAGTCTGCTTTTCCAAAGACCAACCTTTCTGTTTAAAAAGCAGAAATGTGTCTGTGATTGCATCTCTCGTGAAAGAATTCAAAAAGTGTTTCCAATATTTTTCTGTCATTGAAAAACAAATGAAGCTGTTCTCAACCCCCTTCCTGGTGGATGCAAAAGAAGTGGAAGAATTTTGTTTACTCAAATCTCTGAGCAAATACAAAAAATGCAAATGTTCTAAAAAAATGTCAATTTTTTTCTAAAAAAAAAAAAAGTAATTTTTTTTTGAATGACATTACACTTATACTATGACTTGTACTATGACAAAAAAAATAAAAATAAATAAATAAATTCTATCTATCTATCTATCTATCTATCTATCTATCTATCTATCTATCTATCTATCTATAAATTCCCTTCTCACCCTCCGCGGGTGGTCTCTTTCTCCCTCTCTCTTTCATCCTCTGAGCTCGGGTCCTCTACCAGAGGCCTGGGAGCTTCAGGTTCTCCTCCAGTATCTTGGCTGTGCCTAGAACTGCACATTTCTGGACTGAGATGTCTGATGTTGTTCCTG
>NW_006802386.1:0-7892 GCF_000485575.1 Poecilia formosa
ATTGTCACTTGCTATAATCGTAATGGATCATCCTATAGTGCAGGTGTCCCCAAACCTTTTCCTGTGAGGGCCACATAACTTTTTCCTTCTCTGATGGGGGGCCGGAGTCAGTTTGTAACAGAAAAAGTGTGACGATTGCAGGAGTGCCTAAATATAAAAATGTATTGTTTTCCAGAAAGCTCAATCAAATAACCCTCTCTGGGTTCTTCACAGAAAAAATCCAGGAAATAACACTATTTATTATATAAATACCATATTTTCCGGACTATAAGCCTCAGATATCTCTGCTGCTCTAGGTTTTCCACAATGATGCAGCAGCATGCAGCAGACGGAGGCGGACACCCAAAATTTGAGTCATAACAGGTCAATTGAATATCACATTTATTACGGTTGAAAAAGAAAAAGTTGCCAAGTTTAGATTTAACTGAACTGATTATGGTGGTTTCCGAACGGTAACTGTAACATTAAAAGTGCTGATCCTTCGTGTCTGCTACTAGCATGTGCTAAATGAAAATGGGCGCTTTCTTCTTCTTCCTTAGATTTCAACGGCAGCTTGCATCCATTATTGTTGGACCATTCCCATCTAGTGGATCCTAATATTTATACCTCAAATTCTCATAATGATCCCAGTTTCATTAAAAAAAAAAAAATCTTCTTTTTCCCCTCAATGCTATTTAGCTGATCAACAACATTCTCAAATTTCAATTCTCTATTAAAACCTAATTCCGTTTTAATGAGCACTTTCTTCTTTTATTTCCAATTTTGACTTCCAATGATTCACTTCCTGCTAAAGAGCCCCCTGGTGGTTGAAGAAAAATCCACATATAAGCTGCACCGGGCTATAAGCCGCATGGTTTAAAGCTTAGGAAAAAAGTAGCGACTTATAGTCTGGAAAATACGGTATATGAAAAAAAAAATCTAAATGCTCTCTGGTATTGTTCAGGGGGCCAGACCAAATGTGGAGGCGGGCTGTAGTTTGGGGACCACTGCTATAGTGTGTGGTGTGCTACAACTGATCAGGTCCAGTCAGAAGAACGTCAGGACCACTCCAATCTAAAATTAGGATATTGACCTTATTCCTGGGGGGCTTACGGGGGAAACTACACAACTACACAATATTAGCTTGGTGTGATGTGAATTTTATTTTTTGTTTGAATTTAAAAAATAATAAAGTTTTAAAAAATAATAAAGTTTGTGATCCGAGTATTTATCATTATGATTGGGCATGGAAATTTTATTTATAAGACTAAATAAAATATCTGATTTTATTTAATATATTAGAACCAGAACCTTGAGGTTCTCCGTTGCCGAGTGTCGCTGCAAATCAGCAGAGAAATAACCATAGCTGCTGTGCTCCAGATCTTGCACAATAGCTGAATCTCCCCACTGGACCAGAACCAAACCGAATCACACATTAACCTATTATTGAGAGCAACTTGCCACTGGAAAATGTCGTAAGATGCCCTTGTGGAGCTTGGGTAACTGTTGTGCTGTTTGTGCGTGTACTCTAATAATCAGACCACATTTAGTTTGTGGCTACAGCAAGTTCAAGATAACCCACATCTGCATCTGAAGCAACTGAGTCAGTGAAGTAGCTACATATGCTAGTGTGGGTTGAAGAAATGCGGCCATTTCTTCAATCAATCAAATTTTATTTGTATAGCACATTTCAGCAGCAAGGCATTTCAAAGTGCTTTACATAATTAAAATAAAAACAGCATGTGACATTGATTAAACAGTCAGAAAGAGAAAGACATTTTGAAAAAGATTAAAGAAGATAAAAACTTTAGACAGTGTGACAGAGAAATAAAAAGAAGTTAATAACTAGTTGAAAAGTAAAGATAAAAACATTAAAAACATCAAAGACATCAAAACCTGCAATTTAGCCATAATCAACTCTAAACAGGTGGGTTTTAAGTTGAGATTTAAAGGCACCCAGTGCTTGTTTACATGTTACCTGTTACATGTTTACATGGCGTTTGTTCCAAATTTGTGGTGCATAGAAGCTGAATGCTGCTTCTCCTGAATTGGTTCTGGTTCTGGGGATGCAGAGCAGACCAGAACCAGAAGATCTGAGGGGTCTAGACGGTTGGCATAGCAATAACAGATCTTTAAGGTATTGTGGTGCTAAACCGTTCAGTGATTTATAAACTAACAGTATTTTAAAGTCTATTCTTTGAGCTACAGGGAGCCAGTGTAGGGAATTTAAAACTGGTGTTATGTGCTCTATCTTCCTGGTTTTAGTGAGAACGCGAGCAGCAGCTTCTGGATCAGCTGCAGCTGTTTGAATGATTTGTTAGTCAGACCTGTGAAGTTGCAGTAATCAATGCAGCTGAAGATAAATGCATGGATGAGTTTCTCTAGATCGCGCTGAGACATCAGTCCTCTAATCCTGGAGACGTTCTTCAGGTGATAGAAGGCCGACTTTCTGACTGTCTTAATGTGGCTCTGAAGGTTCAGGTCAGAGTCCATCACTACTCCCAGGTTTCGGGCCTGATCGCTGGTTTTCAGTTGTAATAACTGAAGCTGTGCAATGATTCTAGTTAGCTCCTCTTTAGGGCCAAAGATAATAACTTCAGTTTTGTTTCTGTTCAGCTGGAGAAAGATTTGGCACATCCACTCATTTATCTGTTCTAAGCATCTATTCCGTGATTGGATGGGTTCAAAGTCACCTGATGACATTGTAATGTAGGTGTATCATCCGCATAGTTATGGTAGCTAATCTTATTTCCTGTTATTACCTGAGTCAGTGGGAGCATATAAATATTGAAAAGAAGGGGTCTTCAAGTTGTCATCCCTCCCCGCAATAGCTGTAGGTTGCAGTAAACCAATATTGTCACATTTAAGCTTTAATAGCTGGTGTTCCCACATATTTTATAGCCTAAAAGCTCTGACGAAAGCCAGTTAGCGTTAGGGTAACATGTAAACAAATGGCAGTTCCGGCTTGCGACGGAAGTCGTGTCCATAATTCACGCAAAGCATCATGGGGTATAGGAGTAAGGAGGATAAAACATGTTTGTCTTGGCCCAATGATCTCAGCATGTGTGGTGTCCCCCGACTGGGAGCAACAACGCAGCCTGTTGAATGTGACAGGTAGCATGTCACATTCAACAGGAAAATAAATAAATAACACACAGAAAAATTATCAACTTTTTACATCAAAAGCTTCACATCAAAAGCTTCTAAAAGTTTAGTAAAAACTTTTAGAAGCTTTTACCAAAGCTTCTAAAAGTCAAACATTCTACAAAAAAATAAAGTATAGTATGTGTAATATATCAAAAAGTCAATGGGTAATAATGATAACATTATCAGAGGTAAGCTTTGATCACAAAGACTTATTGCAGTCACTTGAGCATTAGTGGCAGGTTTTTCTTGATGAATAAAAGCATTTCTGCTTTTTCACCACTCAGGCGACTTCTTTTCTCATCTACTACATGTCCAGCCAAGCTAAACAGGCGTTCACTTTCAATGCTTGTGCATGGGGCAGAGAGATAGGTTCGGGCAAGAAGAGCAAGATAAGGGAAACAATTTTCATTGAGTCTCCAGTACACCAATGGATCCTGGCTCCTTCCAATAGGAACTTCAGATAGGTAGTTCTGTACCTGTATAGCTGAAGGACTGGCCAGCTGTTGGTCCTTATCCATGCTCTCCTTCAAGATTTCATCATGTACTGCAAACAGTAGTATAACGCTCTTATTAAATGCACAAGTCTGACTGCAAGGCTTAGTGTTAACCAGTTTGTAGAATCAGAAGTAGGTACGTATGGAGTCATGATTGGGGTGAATAATTGATGCAACTGATGCAAAGAGGTTTGTTTATACTGCTATTTATTGGAGTGGCAATAATAATAATAATAACCCCAACTAATTTCGGCCTTACAAGAATTACAAATTGCGAGCTTTTTATCTCCTTATTTAACTGTATAATATTTCCAAATCAACGGCATGGCTGCTCCTGGTGACCTGTGACAACGGATGTGCAAACACGATCTGGTGGGCGGGTCCATCAGCCAGCCCCCCTCTAATGGCAGAAAAAAAATGAAAGTAACAGATTTTAAGGCCCTTGCGGAGGTAGATAGATCGGTTTCATATGTAACGATCGGCTGATCACCAATCACCCTAAATTAAGGAAATTGGGGCCAATCGATCGGCCGGCCAATTTATCGGTGCACCCCTAATTTTCTGTCTAGAACAGTGTTTCTCAACCTTTTTCGGGCCAGGAACCCCCTAGCGTTTATCCAGGTCCCTCACCGCCCCCACCAAAGAATTTGTAGGGTACTTAGCACTGACTATTATTTTAATATTAATATTACTATCATTATTGTAGATGTTTTGATTTTTATGCTTGTTTCTGTATTTATCATCAAAAATAATTTCCCAGAAAACAAAAAAGTCATGGAAATATAAATTATTTTCACATGTGTCTATGAAAAATGCAATGAATGAACGTTCAAGTTAAAATTGGTAGGCCTAACAGCAGTCAATCAGAGTGGAAAAGATATTCTTATTTTGTGCCATTTTCTAGTTATTAAATATTACACAAAATGACCAGATAAAAGATGTACAACAATGCCTACAACATGCCAGTTTAAACTGTGATCTATTTGCAAAACAACTGTGCTCTGCAACATTAAAACATGGATAGAACTGTAACTACATTAATCATAGCTCTTCTCTTCAGTGTTTGTCAGTTTCTGGTGGTGCTGCTCTGTGCTGACTTCAGGAGAATGGACCTTACCAAGCTCCGCCCAGAAACGCCCCCTAAAATCCCACGTGGCTGCATGGCTCACAAACAAAGCCTCGCCGAGTTTAGTTTCTATGTGTAAATATGGAGTCTTTAATTTCGACTGACTCTGCAGAGTATTTCTGAGTCGATTAGTGTAGCATTTCTGCCGGATTTTCAAAAAATATCAGCCACGACAATGGACAGGGGGAACCAACAAGTTCATGTCATCTTTTTTGGACGACATCAAGATGTTTGAGCCAAGGGATGCCTCCAACATTGTGCGCGTCGCAGTGAAATGCTACCGGTCGATGAGGAAAACAGCAGATCCTCACACCATCAGCATAAATACAGCTGTGGACAAGATCACTGATACCCATTATTCTTGCAAGGCTGGGTAAGTTGGGCATTTATGGTTTTGAGGGTTACTTTGGAAATAAGTGATTTCTGTCGTTGGCAAATGTTTGAGTGTGCCTAGGCCTGATACACGGTACTTGGTGCTAGCGTGGCTAACACAATTACAGTTTAGTAAAAAGCCTTTTCAGGTAAAATAAAATCTTTAATGTATGTCAGATACGGTACACATTGCATATTGATCTGCTCAGATAACGTAAGACTGTGTAACAGACAGGCTTCAAGATGTAGAAGTTGTATCGGTACTGCCATTATGCTGTACTTAGCTAAAAGGTTTTCATAATGGATGTGTTAATTATTGACTTTCTTTTTTTCAGACTTGGTGGTCATTGTTCACACATAGGCCTCCTTAAAATATTTCAAACTTCAAAATTATTACAATATATCTATCTTATTGATCCTACGACGGTTGAGCTGCAAATGTGATCATGCACAAGCTTTGATCCAAGCAAGGCATTCCGTTTCAGATTTTGGAAATATGTGAATTTTAGTTCCACAAATACGATCAGGATACCTGGCATCGCCTGAACAGATACCCCACTGACGGGGGAGAACCATTCTTTTTCGAGTCCTGACGCAAAAACTTTCTGCCGGTCTGCTAGTCCACAACATTAGCATGTGTTTACTGCTGTGGCTTGTGTTTGTGAGACGGTCACGCACGTGGTAGCTGCACTGTGACCTAAAATGGGCATTAGCCAATGAAACGCGGCCCCTGTGGTAAGGTCCATGGGACATCAGAGTATCATCCATAAAATTTCACCCACATGGCATTTCAGGGTTTCCCCCCAGTGTATTATAAGCCTGGCGGCCCACCATGCTTTACTAGCCCAGCCGCCAGTCTAAGCATTAATTGTTTACGTTTCTAGGAAAATTAAAAGAAAAAAAAACAAAAATCGTTTTTTTTGTTTGTTTTTTTTAAAGCCGGGCTGCAAGGGTCTCTTTTGCTCTTAGCATTTCACTAGCAGAGCAGATTTATTCCTACAGGATAGGTTCATAATAGATAGGTTTATAGTTTATGCATTTAAACCCGACAGCACGGACCCAGGCTGCTGCCCCCCCAAAACGGGCCGGATGGGGGCCCGGGCTGGGAGATGCCAGGGAGGGAGGAATGGTTTCAAGTCGTTGAAATATGTGATTATAGACAGAGAAAGTGCACCCTCGCCTGTTGAGAAGGGTGTATTTAATGTTAATGCAGGTTCAGCTCGGTGAGGAGCTTTAACGCTCTCCTTGGAGTCACGCTTAACACTGATTTTACATTATTTTATTATTATTTTTAGTATTATTTTTCCAGTTACACGATGCATCAAACCATATCAAATGCGTTGTCTACTTAGAGTTAATGCGCGTGGCTGCACGGAGATCTGAGAAACTCGTGACCGTCAGGCACGGTCGAGTCCCATAAACTCGACCAACCAGAATAGTTTCTGTGACAATTAAAAACTCAACAGACACGAAATGGAAGAGCTACTAAAGCCACATTAGCAGCATTGAATTAAATCTCCCGTTTGTTGCGCATTTCTGCGTAGTGCAGCAGATTACCTCATCATGCAGGACCGGTCCAAGGCTGCATGAGGCCTTGAGCAGAATTTGACTTAGGGGCCCCTTTTGTTGCTAAAAATATCAGAACCTCTAACAGCTTCTGTGTTAGATTTAGTGAAATATGGGAGAAGGGAGTAGTTTAATTGGTCAGCCTAAAAAGCAATAAGTTATCATCGCAGTTTACTAAATTGGATTTGTAAATTCAAAGATTAAACTAACAGCATCAGATTGTTGCTATGGTAACAAAACAATCCAACTATGAATATTGTTCTTTAAAGTTTTACAAAGTAAACTTGCTAGCTAGTTCCTTAAAATCTTGTATTTAAATATTAAACAATTTTAAATCATTTAATTTATGTATGTCTAACAATTGAATAAAATTTAACAGCATTGATAATCTCAATAAACAAGTATTACATTTGTATCTGTGGTCTGTTTTAATGTATTAGCATTTATGGGGCCCCTGAAGCCCTTGGGGGCCTGATGGAGCCGCTGACTTAATTTGGATTAAACAGAAGTGCAAATTTGTTGTTTTTAGACTAGTTGTGGGTTTAAATAGCATTTCACTGGAGATCTTTCCCTGTAACATATAATTAAACAGTAATACTTTTACATTTCCTGTCAACTTAACATCTTTTAATACAAAAACACGGTTGACCACCTGTGGGCCGCCTCGACGCCCTGACCACCGGGCTTAGCAAGTTTTCTGGGGGAAACCCTGCATTTATTGTACAAACCAGGGCTATCATTGGAAAAACAGAAGTTACAGATTCTTTTAATGTCATACAATATGGAACAAGAACATGGATTATATCTTTATATAGACCTGTCTATTGATTTATAGATTAATAGTTTTACTGGACAGATTACAAAGAACAAATCTGGTTCTCAATCAAATCCTAACGAGTCAAATTGAAAGTATCATGGAGTCATCTGCCTCATGACATTAACACCGACATGAAAAATATTGAAGAAATAAATATATCAAATCTAATTAAAAACATAAATAAGTGATATGGTTTTTGCTGTTATGGTCTGTAAGATATATTTATTTTCAGTACTAGATATGGTCTCAACAAACTCATGGCACTTCAACAATATTATTTTACCTTTTATCTGGAAATAGTGTCTGTTTATTCTTGCCAAACAGTTCTCTATATTAACTATTGATTGAAACGTCTTGCCATACCAGTTTATTCCTCTGTATTTACTTTAGT
>NW_006802387.1:0-7849 GCF_000485575.1 Poecilia formosa
TGAGGGAAACTAAGTTTCATATCTGCTCAAGAGCCCCCCCTGGTGGTTGAAGAAAAATCCACATATATATGAAAAAAAACACTGAATGCTCTCTGGTGTTGTTCAGGGGGCCGGACCAAATGAGGAGGCGGGCCATAGCCTGGGGACCCCTGGATAAAAGGGTTGAGAGCTGAAAATGTGCTATTTAAGTAAAATTACATTTTACCTTTGACCTGATCTGCCAGAAACAAAAAGAGACAACAGAAATAAGGTCAAGTTTGTTTATAAAACACATGTTAGCAAAAAGGCAGCTCAATAAAAAAATATTTTACTTCTCAGGGTGACAGTAAGCTTCATTTCATAATCATGCTATAATTTTGTGTCTAATCATCTTTCAATTGATATTTGAACAATAGTCTTCAACAGACTATCTGGGAGAGAATTGTTTGTATGTGTTTCATAGTATTTATTAACAATAATGATAATTTGATTTGAATTGAAGTTGGAAAATTAGTGAAAAGCAGTGAACAATAAATCAATTCATCCTTATTTAAATACGGATGAATTGATTCATCAGTATTTAATGGCACAACGCACCTGGGCCAGTGATGGCAGGTGACACCTGAGCCAGATAGAAGTGCCAGCTGTGGGCTACATCTGGCCCAGACCAATTTTGCTATGTGGGTAAGTTTTCTTTAACCATTTCCTTGTAGTGAAACATAATTTATTTTTCTTATTTCAAAAAAGTTAATGCATTTCTTGCCCATATTTCAAGGTTCCATAAGTCATTTAACTTAGATGATGCAAAAAGGTTCCAATAACACTATGATGATGCTCGTCCATTCACATGGTCAAAAACACTGCCTGTCTCTGTCCCATTACTTCTATTGCACCAGGATGAAGTTAGTTTAGAGACAGTGGCAGCTTGCGTTTCTGCTCCCTCTTGTGGTAGCACGATGCAATAACAACAACATAAAATGGCTCTAACAAAGTAATGATTGGAATAGTTCAGGAAAACCTTAAACGGGGAACGAAAAAAGGGATTAAGGTACTACAGAAGTTATAAATTAAATAGGAATTGATACGACAAGTATCATTTTCTCTTTCTATTTTTAGGTGGGTGGGACATTCTATGAGTCACTGACTGAAACAGTTTTGATTTCATTTACTGGCTTGTCAGACTTGATAATAAACCTTCAACCAGGATAAAAAAAAAACTCCTTGAGATTAAAAATCTCTTGTACAAGTGTGTCATAGTGGCAGCAGCACATGTACAGATAGACACTTTTCGTTCTGAAGCTGATTCCATGCAGATCAAAATTGTTTTGGGGAAATTAACATAAATCAGCAGTAACCACTAACAAAAAAAAGAAGAAGGAGGTGCCCATTTTCATGTAGCACATAGCAACACGAAGGATCAGAACTTTTACTGTTACAGTTACCATTCGGGAACTACCGTAATCAGTTCAGTTAAATCTAAACTTGGAAACTTTTCTTTTTCATCGTAATACATGTGATATTCAATTGACCTGTTATGACTCAGATGTTGGCTGTCCGTCCCTCTGCTGCTGCTGCATCGCTGTGGAAAACCTGGAGCGGCAGAGAAATCTGAGGCTTATAGTCTGGAAAATATGGTACTATTTTAAATTTATGAGTAAAAAATCAAGTCTCTAATCACATACTGTTACATTATTAGTACATTTTAATGTGTATTTTATTCTATTGCAAAAACAAAAGAGAATAAAATCAATTTTCTGAAATAATTTGTTTCACTGTCAGGTTAACTGGTCTCTCTAAATAGTCCCTAGGTGTGTGTGTGTGTGTGTGTGTGTGTGTGTGTCCGGTTGTGTGTCCTGTGACAGACTGGCGACCTGTCCAAGGTGACCCCGCCTCTCTCCCGGAACATTAGCTGGAGAGGCAGCAGAATCTTCTGACCCCCTGAGGATAAGGGTGTACAGAAAATGGATGGATGGATTTGTTTCACTAAACATGTGTGATTACATTAAATTCTCTGTATTCAACAAGTCATAACAAAACACATTTGAACAGCCAAATATCTCCAGCAGTGACTTAGGAAAGCAAAAACACTTTTGCTGTACATTTAAAATGTGTTGTTGTACTTTTAGCAGCACAAATACATAAACAATGACCCGCCATTTTAGATGTCGAAGTTACGACACAGTTCTGCCCCAGTTATCATGTTGTTGCTGCTTGTAACCTGAACACTGGAACCCTGATGCGAATTTGAGTGAATACAAACTTCATAGAGGGACAAAGGGTGCAGGCAGCCTGAAACCCCAGAACTGTTCAGAGAGGTTCGGGGGGAAGAAGAAGGAAGAAGCGCTGTGCTGAACGCGCTGTGTTGCGCCTTCAAAATAAAAGCACGTGAGTTGAAGATTACAAGATCAAATATTTTTCACAAAGTCGGTGACATACTTGGGTGGGTTAGGGTTACGGTATTGGGGGTGAAGGGTGCATGCCCACCACCGGCTCCGGTTCCGACGCCTTTCCGGGATAGACATAGTTTGGTTTCGCTTATCCATCAGGAAGAGCGAGTCAGCTGCCACACACACACACACACACACACCCACACACACACACACACACACACACACACACACACACACACACACACACACACACACACACAAATGCCTTATAAAAATACACTCGGGGACCGGAACACTCGCAAGATAAAAAGATTGTAGGGTCTAACTGACCCTGTAAGACTCCAGGAGAGTTTGAACATCCCCCCTCCCCCATAAATTTAATAAAAATGTTGAACTGTGTAGAACAGCAAAGGGTTAACGGCAGCAGATGATTTGATTATGAAAAAATGAACCGCCCTAGGAACCACCCTCTTTACATAAGGGTTATAGAGAACAAACAACCTTTTCCTTTCTATTCAGCGTACTAACAGCCTCGCTGTGTTTTTATCCCTGCGATAAATTATTAAATAGAAACCTTTCTCTTAGTTGGAGTGGATGAATAGTTTGTTTTGTTTTTTTAAGTTCCCAGGCTCGACAATCGAACCCCAGACGGCTGCGTCGAGAACCAAGTCTATTTTAAAATAGTTTATTTTTTCAAATAATTTCATTTATTTTGTTCTTGGATAAAGTATATAAACTGGCGGAAGCGTAAGACGAGCAATGGGGACTGAAGTTCTTGAAACAAACTTCTACCTTCTGCTGTTTCTCAACATCATCTTGTTCGGTTCTGCCCGTGAGTGTTTATTTATATATGAAGAATATTTTGATATAAAACTCCACTGTAATATGGTTTTCACAGTATTCTTTCTTCAACAGTAGACTTTGCATTAAAGCTGCCAGTATGTAACTTTCGTAAAAGATATATCTTTTACAACATTATACTGTTATTTTACATATTTACATATTTTACATATTTCTTAAAACGATCACTATCTCTTTTGTGATAGTTTAATATGAGACAGATAATGTAAAAAAGATCGAGCTCCTCCTCCACCATGAGCTGCTGTTTATTTAAAAGAAATAAATAGATAAATAGCAGCTCATGCTATTGGTTGTTTTTGATTGGTTGGTCTAAAACAACCAATCAGAAGCAAGGGGAATGTCTTAGTGCCGTCAACCTTAATGGTCAGATATTACATATTGAGACTTAAGTGATGTTAGTTGTGTCTGATTGTCATCAATATTAGAGCTGCTCAAATAATAAATACTGGCATACAGCATGTATTATATGGTCTGAAGGGTTTGCTCGCATATTTAGCTTTTTTTTTACTGTAAGTTTCTCTGTGAAATATTTTTTTCTTCTTCTGCTCCCTTTTTATTTTGTTTATAGTCTGTAATGTAAGACAGTGTCTGTGACTTTATGGTGTTAAATCAAGTGGATTTATTGAGTGATTAATTTATTGAGTGATTCTTTCTATATTTCATTAGGCCAACCAGTTATTTTATTTGTCCTGAACAAGCTGCTGAAAAGAATCTGTTATCCATAATGCTAACACATAAAGTACAATGAAAATATGTTTAAGAGAAAAATATTTTTTAAGTGCCATTGTAAAAAGAGTAATTGTTATGATCATTCATGATTTTAATAGACCATGACAGGATTCATAGACAAATATTTTTCTCCACCATATTGTAGAAAGTCAAATGTTTACAGTATAGTAGATGCTCCTCAGTGTTCATGTCAGTGTTAATCTTGTAGAAAAGCTTTTTTCACAGCTCCTCCTTGGAGCTGCAGTCCCCAGCTTACCTGACAGAGCTCCCCTCCCCTGCGACTCTCCCACTCAGCTCCCTCAGACTGGCCAACAGCAATTAGCAAGGACCTGGGGGAACTGCATATCTGCTGAGCTCATTATAAGAGCTACCTCCCAGAACAACACTGGTAAAACTGTTAAAGGGTTAATAGAGGCATGATCTGATGACTTAAGAAAGAGCAGGCGTTTTTATAGAAACATAAACCCAATTTTAAGTTGTTAAATATCTATGACAAATTTCTTTTTAGTCATATTAGCTATATATCACATTTTTATAATGACTGACGGTAACATGGTAACTTGATTGTGTTATGAAATGACAAAATGTACCTGGAAGACTCACAATGCTGCCTCCTTGACAGAGATGTCACAGGGAAGCAGTTGGTGTGTTATTCTGATGTTGAACTGCAGGGGTGCTTAGCTCACATTCCAGTATAGTTTGCATAAATGATGAGAGGAAAATAATTGCATCACCTGTGTTGCAGTTTTTTATTAACATGATGGTGTATAACATATCTGTTGCTATGAACAATATTTTGGAGATAAATTGCTTTAACTACTGACTGTGAGCTCCTGGTTAACCTGCTTCTGCTACTGGACTAAATGGCTCATATTCGTGTTAAATTCTGCTTGTGGTGTTAATGTTAGTATGATAAAAACAACAAATGGCCACATGTGATGATGACGTCATAAAAGAGCGTCAAGCATGTGACAGGTGACATTTTTGCTGCAATGATGGCCTGCTTTAAGATTGTTGATGCCGAAATAAAATGATTGTGAAAGTCTTAACACATTATTTTGCACAACACAACAATATGTTTACTAATAAGTCTTGGAGCAGCATAGAGTGTTACTGGTGAACAGTAACATTATGTGAATAGTTAATTTAGCTTTTTTTCCTTTATGCACTGTGTACACAATTATTACGCATGTTGTAGTTTTGAAGATTAATTTTATTGTTGAACAACTACAGCGTTCTCGGACAATCCAAAATATTCATAACATCTCAAACCTGAATATTTAACAAAGTAAAAGTGAGATTTTGGCTTTTTTGGACAATATCTATGTGCACAACTTTTAGTGTGCAGAATTATTATGCAACTGAATTAAAACTGAAAATGTTCTCATCTCACTTGTTTAGTGTCATCCGTTAAAGTGAGAATAAACATTTCAGCCATTAATAAATTAAACCAGTGACCAACATATTTATGATCAGCTTCTCGTGCAGCAGCAGCCTCGGCCTCCAGACTCTGTTCAGAGATGTGAACCGTTTCAGCGTAAATCTCCAGCTCAGGTTCTCCATGGGTTCAGGTCTGGTGAGGAAGGGGACCACTTCATTATTCTTTCATCTTTAAGGCCTTTACTGGACACATAGTGGAGAAATTTGATGCCTGCAGTGGAGCATCGTCCTGCATAAAAATCATGCAGACTTTTCCTGAACCACTGCTTGAAGAAAGTGTTTCTAAAACCTTCAGCAGGTCTGGGAGTTAATTCTGAGTCCATCTCCAACCCAAAAGGTCCAACTGGCTCATCTTTAATAATACCGGCCCGTAGCAGCACCCCGCCTCCATCTTGCTGCTGTGTGATGCAAAGTGCAGCTCTGTGCCCAGCACTGATCCTCCATGGGTCCATCCATCCATCTGGTCTGTCAAGAACGGGTTTTTTGAGGAGATTGTAGTAGCAAGAGCATCTGATCCATTCTCTAATCTGGAAGGTGGTGGTAAACAAAGAAATAACCAGATTGGAATTACTAAGGGAAGATGAACATAGACTCAAACATATAACAACTGAACCTGGGGTAAAGAAATAACTAAGTAGTAAACAAAGAAACACAGTGAGGGATTACGGAAAACAAGAACAATACAAATCTAACCAAAATAAATTACATCAGATAATGAAACTAGAATGACATGAAAGGTAAAACTAAAGTTAACTGGAAAATAACTGATAAAACAGAAACACCCAAAAAACTAAATCCCAAACTAAAACCCAGTCCTGACTCTTAATTTACTAGTTTTTTCGCAACAGAATTTTTAGGACCCTGTTCACTATTTGCAGCAAAACATTTGATGGTTCTGTGATTACACAACAATATTTTAGCAGTTTCAAGACTGCTGCATCTCTCTGAAAGACCTTTTACCATTTTGGACTTTTCACAGTCACTTAAATCTCTTTTTTGGCCCATTTTGCCTGAAGAAAAGAAGCTGCCTATTTATGCACACTTTGATGGTGTTGATCTCCTTCTGCCTCTTCATCCCTCATTAAACAAATACACATCAGCTGATATGTTCATGTTCAGTAAGCATTCAAGTTTACGCATCTTGGAGTCGGAAAATATTCATAAAACTGATGATACGGTCTAAACTACAACTGGCCTAATAATTGTGCACACAGTGTATATTTAATGCTAAATCAGCACTGGAGGTTTTTCATTTGGATGTTCATGTTCTGGCATTATATGAAGTGAAACATTGTTACACATATGCATAAGTGTGAATACAGTAAAGTATAGAATAAATCCAGCTTTAGCCTCCCAATATGAGTACAGCTGCTGATACTCTGAACAGCTTTAAGAGGAGCTCTGACCAGCAGTCCCAGTAAGAATCTGGTAGCTCTGTCAGTGATTTTCTAGCCACTGACTTCCTGTGCAAATTCACTCTTAAAAAAAGTATTTTTTACAGCTCAGTTTTGACTTTATCCTCTTGACTTGGATTGTCTCTAATACATTTTCTACTGTGTCAATCAGACGGAGAAGTTGTGAACAATGAATTTGATTTTCTGTTTCAGAATTGTAGTCTACCTAGTTTCAGTGAAAGAAGCCGTTCAGTCCTTGTTGGTCATTTGTAAATTAAAATCACGAATGTTGGACACTATGTCCATTGATTCTTTGAACAGGGGGAAGAAGGTGTGATATGATCCGCGTGATATAATCTGTCACCCACCCAAACAAGGGAAAACTTATTACTCAACAAAATATTGGGGAATCAAATCAAAATTTGAACCACATATATGGTAAGACCATATATAAAAAACTACATATTTTTAAAATCACTTTTTTACCTCACTAAGCCGCTGCTTTCTCTTTAAATTATTTCTAACATTGGATTGGTTAACCTGCACAATATGAATGTGGGAAAAACACTCAGCAATTTTTGTTTGTGGGCAAATAATTCCAAGTATGCTAAATGTTTACATGCACACTCGAACACACTGTGTATGTATAAACAATCAAGGTTCATTTTGTCAACACAGCAAAATGTCACATGCAGCAGAAGTCTCAGCTTCTAGGAAAACCGTCATGCTGGGTTTTAGTTTTTGAGCCCACATGCAGAAACTCTAACAGAAAAGTAGTTCAATCTGGAAAGACTCAGACGAGAACAAGAAACAATTAAAAGATTTAATGACAGGACTGAATAACAGTTCTTTGGCGCTCGGGCCCCGGCAGCTGATTTGAGCTGAGATTTGATGTGAACTCGATGAACCCGGGGGAGAGCATCCCCGATAACCGATTAGGGATGCTCTCCCCCGGGGCCCGACACTGGTGGTGGTGGTCAGGAAGGGTTCCATCCTGGAGAACCGAAGGATGAGGGTGGAGATGGGGAGGTGGTGGGTTGAACGCAGCTGGGAAGC
>NW_006802388.1:0-7815 GCF_000485575.1 Poecilia formosa
AATACTGAGCCTCGCAGGCCAACACAGTGTTTTAATCTATGTAAGAGAATCTGATGATCTACAGTGTCAAATGCAGAGCTCAAATCTAGAAGTAATAAAACTGCAATGTTGCCTGAATCAACCGTTAAGAGGAGATCATTATACACTCGGAGCAAGGCAGATTCAGTGCTATGAGCAACTTTAAACCCAGACTGAAACTTCTCAGTTATATTATTGTCTTAAAAACATTTCAAGCTGAATAAAACCTAATTTCTCAAGAATTTTAGATAAAAAAGGAAATTTAGAAATGGGCCTGAAATTTGCTAGGTCACTGGGGTCTAGATTGGATTTTTTAAGAAGAGGTTTGACCACAGCATGTTTAAGAGTAGATGGGACACAACCTGACTGCAATGAGGTATTTATCACCATAAGAACATAGCTGCCAAAAATCAGAAAAATGTCTATCAGACGAGTAGGAAGACAGTCCAATGGATAATTTGAAGGCCGCAAATGCTTAATAACCAAAGTCAGTTCATCTATAGAAACTGTCTGAAAATGCTCTAGAATAGATGCGCAATGTGGCATTCCATGGGAATCTAAATCTACCAGCTTATTCAAGTCTCTAAGAACGTCAATCGTTTCTATAAAGAACATAGAAAAAGCCTCACAACGTTCAACAGAGCCTAAAGGACTAGATATAATCGAGGGATTGACAATCCTATCCAGGACATTAAAAAGGACTTGCGGCCTATGCCTATTTGAAGCTACAAAAGTAATAAAATATTTCGATTTTGCTAATTTGACAGCATTCTGATAATTAAACTGTCTTTCAAAATTTCAAAGGAAACCTGCAGTTTATCTTTTTTCCACCTCCTCTCAGCGCACCTATTCTCGTCTAAGCTCACAAGTGGTTTCATTAAGCCACGGCTCCAAAACTTTCTTTCTTGTAGTTGATTTAATTTTCAAAGGAGCTACAGTTTTTAGAGCATTAGAACAGACGTTGTTAAAATTTGTAATAAGAGCTTCAATATCAAGGTTATCAGTAGGGAATGTAGTAGGAGCTAAGATCGCATTCAGTTGAAGACCAGTATCAGAGTTCATGGTACGATAAAGTAAAGGTTTAGCATTGCTTGTAACCACAGCAATGCTGTGGTGAAATCTTAATAGAAAATAAAACAGGGAAATGATCTGAAATACAAGTCTGAAAGATTTCAATGATATCCAAACAAAGCCCGTGTGATAACACCAAATCCAGAGTATGGCCCTTTGAATGTGTTGGTCCAACCACAGATTGTGTAAAATCAAATGAGTCCAAGTCCAAAAAGTCCTTCACCAGAGGTTTATCTGGGCAGCATATGTGTATATTAAAATCACCTATAATTAAAATACGATCGTGCTCTAGGGCAATCCCTGATCAATCGTTTTATTTTAAATATGCTGTAGGAGCCGTAGTTTGACGACTGTTATAAATATCACCACATTTTGCGAACACAGGGGATTAGATCAGTTTTTGTCACTTGTTTTTAGGAATTGCAGCAGCTGCAGTGCGCCACAATAAAGGTACAATAAAGCTGATAAACAGGTGAAGAACCAAACTAGACAGAACCACTTCTGATTGTTTGCCAAGCCAAACATCCAATAAAAGTTCCACCAAGCCACTACTGAGGCACTGGGGTCAAGTTTCTTGACACGGGCAAAAGAAGGTTCAATGTCCAAACTTATTGATTGTTCTCCGATTTATTTTCCTCTTTCACCAAACAATTACAGAGATCAACCTTTCATTTGTTCTCATGCTATCAATCTTGCTCTGGTAAAAACCATCGGCCCCAAACCCAAATGCCTGCTGGTCCTTCAGGCCCCTACACTTATAGAAAGTGGACTGACCCACATTACTTCCTGTCTAAATTTAGAAAATACATAAGAAAAATAATAAAACAAAAAAATAAAATCAACAATTATCAACCTACAAAATAAACTCTGTAAATAATACCAAAAATAGACATTTAAGAATAAAGTAAAATCCAAATGGATAAAGAAATAAAGAAAAAATAGCTCCAACAACTTCCGCCTTTTCTTGCTCTGTATGTCGGTATTACGCAGGACACGTTGCCATGGCAACCGACAAACAACAGCTCAACGAGCAGATAGAGCAGAGATTACCGATCAGGAGAATAAACACCAAAAAGCAAACATTTCCCAGACAAAAAAGTAACAAAAACACAAACAGAACATCCAGTCTGTTACATTATGTTGTCAGGCTTAATGTCTATATTGTGATTATTAATAAGTTTTCGCCTGAACACCGCGGTGGTTGATTAGCTGATTCAGTCCGTTACCAATGCATTGGATTTAAGTTTGAAACTTTGTGTGCACACATAATAATGGCCATTCGTAGATATCAGCGCTGACTCACACACCCCAATGATGCGTTGGTCGGCATTGATGATCTGCGTTCCGATGTCCGCTGCTACGAATCTCAGTGGCTCCAATAGCTCGATCCATGCAGCTCTGTTCCCAAACGTCCGGTTTGGGAACAGCCGCCTGTGCGGCTCCGGTTCTGGTTCCGACGTCAGGTGTCCCAATCGCTCCTCTGCGGGTCTGGTGCGGCGTTACTTTGTCCGGCGGCTCCAATAGCCTGGTTCTGTGTCGTTACTTTACCGCTACGTAGAATCCCAATGCAGAAGGATCGGTGGATCTTCCAAACGAGGCAGTTTTCTACCTAAATTGTAGCGGCTAAAATCCTATATTTTAGGCTACTGGTGGTTGTTCTTGAAAGGCGTTGGTTTTACGTGCGCTCAATTAAGATTCATGATGCCGATCTTCCGTTTGACATAAAATAAAGTCATTTATTTTCAGAACAATGTCCATTGTCTTACGGTTTCCATTTAGATCCACATAAATTCGACATACATCCAAACCAAGCACAGTAGAAAACTGTTTGCCTCTGCCTATTAACACCTGAACAGAATGATGGTTGACCTTAAGGTCAACCATCAGTGTCTGATGGGGGATGGGTTATTTAAATAACCCATCCCCCATCAGACACTCAGAACTCAAAATTAAATACGCCCCCTGGTGGCGATAAACACCAGAAAGGATAAATGGCTCCTACAATTTCAAAAGCAGAATAAATAACTTCTGTGTAAACCAAATGAATCCTTGTCAGTGCAAACTTTGTATTTTTCAATTATGTGATTCTGACTCCACAGTTGTCCCTCAGTTGGTTGGCAAAACCTTTGCCCTGCTGACTGATATATGATGTGTCTTTAATATAGCAAATAATAATGATGCAAAACCTTTTTTGGATCTGGTTGGGGCAGTTGATGAGTAGAGTTATTACTATATTCTATCAAATGTGGCTGAGATGCTGATGTTTGGATATGTAAAATACATATTCCCTCTGCATATAAATATATAGTTTGATTTCTGTCAGTTCTACAAACAAGAGAGAACAAAGCAAATTTCTCTTTACAATAGCACATAATTTAATTTTACTTAATGGGAGCCATGATTTAAAATTTAACAAACTTTGGCTCCTATATACTTTATGAAATACTTCATCCTATTTGATGCTTGCTCTGAATATTGCCACATTCTACGAGCAAATGATGCAATTTGTCCAGGGGAAAAATGTAGAAAAATGGGTAATTGTATTATTTTTTTTCTCAGTCTGTCAGTTTAACATCATACCCAGACTCGTATGACATTACTATGTTTCTTAGTTATTTTGTTAGATTCATTTCCTAGTCTGCAGTGTTCTCTCCCTCACCCCCTGTGTCACTTCTTTTTTTTTCTCTCTCTCCTCAGCCTGCTTTCTGCTTTCTCCTCTCACACCTGCAACCCGATAGCTTATCAGCCCTGATCTGTGTTCAGCCTTAGATAGAGAGCTAGATGTACATGTATAGTAGTTTTAATTAAGTTGTATATTTCCAGCATAGCAAGTTTGTAGATTAGAATGTTTTAATGTTGTAAAGTTTAACGTTTGTTAAAACTTCGAGAGAAGTTGTGTTCATTCCACACATGTGTAGCATCTGGATGTACAGATAATACCAGTGGTGGACAGATGCCATTCATCTATTATTTTATAACCTAGACCACAGGTGTCAAACTCCAGTCCTCAAGGGCCGCTGTCCTCCAGTTTTTAGATGTGCCAGAGGTTCAAAACGCTGGAATGAAATGGTTTAATCACCTCCTCCTTGTGTAGATCGGTTCTCCAGAGCCTTAATGACCTGATTATTCTATTCAGGTGTGGTGCAGCAGAGGCTCATCTAAAAGTTGCAGGACACCGGCCCTTGAGGACTGGAGTTTGACACCCCTGACCTAGACATTCTCAGACACGTACTTATTAATAATAGGGTATTTTCTTGAGAAAAGTGGTGCCATGATTTGCTAATTTTGATCTTGTTTTATTGAAATTAGTTTTATCAATAATCATCTTAAGCAATTATTATAATTATTCATAGGCAAAACATCACTCCTACTAAAGTAGAACATTATTATCAATGCGTAAAAATAGTAATTCTTTGTGATATCAAATTAGTAGTTAATTCAACAAAACTCTGTCTCTATAAAGTGTCAACATGAAATTTCTTTTTGCACTCTACAAATTGTAGGGCAAGTCTATGAAACTAGATCAGCAGAAATATTAACACAGTAACCAGTGGTGAAGGAGGTATTAGGTAAATAATTTCTTCCTAACATAATTTCAGGAAATTTTTTAAACATTTAAACATTGCCAGATTTATTTGCCCCTGAAGCAGAAGGATGACAATTTCTTCAAACATCTCCTGGCATGTCTAGATGATATTAAAGCTTGGTTGGCCTTGAACTTTTTAAATATTAATGTGTTAAATATTAAAATATTAATAAAAACAGAAGTGGCTCCTGTGAGTCCCCCTCTGTTGACCTGGGACCCTTGTAGGTATATTTTAAACCTGTTATCACAGATCTTGGTTTTAAGGTTTTAAGTGATTTCAAATTGGACAGCCAAATCAGAGCCGTGGTTAAGTCCAGCTTTTATCATTTAAGGCGATTGACATCAGTGAAATCTTTTCTTTCCAGGCAGCATTGTGAAACAGTGATCCACGCTTTTATTTCCACTCGAATGGATTACTGTAGCTCACTTTATCTGGGAGTCAGTCAGTCGCTGCTCTCACGTCTGCAGCTGGTTCAGAATGCTGCTGCACGACTTTTGACAGGAACTTGAAAGAGGGAACACGTGACCCCTGTCCTGGCCTCACTTCACTGGCTGCCTGTATATTTTAGGATTCATTTTAAAATTCTTGTGTTTGTTTTTAAATTACTGCATAATCTTGACCCGGCTTACCTCTCTGAGCTTCTTCACCCCTACATACCCTATCGGTCTCTTAGGTCTGCAGATCAGCTGCTCTTGCAGGTACCGAGATCGAGAAGGAAGCTCAGAGGGGACAGGGCTTTCTCTGTCATGGGTCCTAAGTAGTGATGGGTCCGGCAAGACTGATGCATCGGCCCATGTGTCAAGCCTATAGACCAAAACCCGTGTCGGTGCGCATATTGGTTTCAGCAAATCCTGTGACTGATACAGGAACTGTTTCTAAATAACATTAACGCGCCAAACTGTGTTTATAAGGAAGGAAATCTGTCAATCTCTCAAAAGCATTTGCCAAACGGAACAGCGTCAACTATGGAGGAGCCTCAAACGAAAGGTTTCTGCAGTGTGGGACCATTTTGATCTTATATTGGAAAATAAATTTGTTTTCATTTTGTTGTTTCATCCAGTTCTTGTCAGTTTCTACTTGATCTATCTGAATCCAAATTCAGCTGAAATTGACTCTTAGTTTACTTTCATATCATGTTCTGCAGGTTAAGTGTTGTAAATGTTTGACTAAACTGTCTTATTTAAATAAACCCACCTTTTCAATGTTGAGGCATTATGAGGCCAGGCATGAGAATGAAGTCCCAGATACACCTAGATAAACTCAGATATACAGGCATTCTACAAATTACTCAGTTGCTTTTTATAAATTATTTCATATACAGTGATCCCTCGCTATAACGCGGTTCACCTTTCATGGTATCACTGCTTCGCAGATGTTTTTTTGTGCATTCTTTTTTTCACAGTGTTCTGCGTCCTGATTGACCGTATGATTAGTAAAAACAGTCTCTGTGTTCTTCTCTACCTGAGTCCCAATAAAGTTACGGTATTTAATACAGATTGGCCATTCAGGAGATGGAAACTGTAACTTTGAATGCGAGCTGGAAAAAACCGCGGCCAGAATCAGCGCAAAACCGGACTGGAGGTTCGCTTGACGATCCATCGCTCTGCCGTAGATACAGCTGTGAATCTCGCAAAGCAGCTTGGAGGAGACGCTTTAATGACATGACTCCAGATCACATTAAGGCCCGATTGATGTACACGCACATCCGCTGACCTGAAAACAGGTTTTGTTATTTGTTTCAATATAGAGTATTTATTTATGCTCTGTAATAACTGTAAAAAATAAAGGTAACTACTTAACGGATTTCGCCTATCACAGGTTATTTTCTGATCACAACCCCTAAGAAAAATAAGCGGTAAATGTAGTGTTTACTTCATTTTTTCTACAGCAGGAGAAGTTTTGTCAAAAAAATCTAACAGGCTAAATTTCAAAATGTTGTAAAAACCTTTTTTAAAAATAAAAAATTATGGGAAAAAACAGTCCACAAGCATCCTCATTCCAAACACATTCATTTAAATTTTCACTTTATGGAACGTGTTCACATTTTTTATTGACTGAATATCAAATATATTTTAAATTTAACTGAATGTATGACATAATACAATATATTATGTCAATAAAATACAAAAACTTAAATCTTTTTGTATAGACTAGGTCAGTGTTTTTCAACCTTTTTTGAGTGAAAGTACATTATTTTCATTGAAAAAATCTCAAGGCACACCACCAACCAAAAATGTAAACAAAGATACTCTGTAGCCAACTATATTACATATATAATTATTCTTATCAAAGTGTCTTAAATAGGAATCAAACACAAAAATGTATTTTTTATCATATTTTACATTTATTTCAAATTGCACTTAACAATGTGGTCTTAAATTTACAGAAGTTGTCAAAAACTTCAAAGTGTTTTACAAACAAATCCACGAGCATTCTTTAAGCTAGAATACAGAAAATCATTCTTATTCTGAAAGAAGCAATAATATTTGGGAAAGATTTTACTTCATATTCACTGCTACAATATGAAGAATTGCATGTACAAAATGTCAATATCTGTATATTTTACCCACTTAGTGTAAAACCTCTGCATGTTTAGATGAAAACAGAGCTGATTTTCTGGCAGAAATTGAAGAAAGACAAAGCTCTTCCTCAACAGCTCTCAGTCTCTCTCTGGTTTTGTTTTTATAGTAGCCAGGATTGAGAAGCTCATTTCACACAGATATGTTGTGGGAAATGGACCCATGTTCTTTCCAACTACTGCTGAGCTTCACTGTCTTTTCCATCACTGTTGGCACAGTCTTTCTAGATACAATCATAGACATAATACTAGAAAATTCCAGCAGAAATTTTAAGGGGCCTGCCACCTGTGCCCATCCCTTTAAACCTAGCGTTTCAAATTTGTCATGAAAAATAGATATAAGCAGGTCTGACATACTTTAACCCAACACTAGCACAGAGTAGTTGCAAATATTGTCAGGTATATTATGATATATGTGTCACCATTGAAAAGCGAGACCGACGACTATAAGCTTCGCACATGTGGTTCTCACTCCTGGTCCAAAATAAAAAACATGAAGAAAGTTGGTAATAGTTAATTTCTAAAAACAATTTCAATTTTCATAGTAAAGATTTTAATTTA
>NW_006802389.1:0-7804 GCF_000485575.1 Poecilia formosa
CCTCTTTGGTCCTGTGTCTGATTCTTTACAGGTCTTGAGTTAATTTTAAAAACCCCAACAAGAGGGGCCTGTCCTTCCAAACAGACTTATGGGATCCTCCCAGTCAGAGCCGTCGTGCACTCTTCGACACACAGCTAGTACTGCACGCGGTGAGCCACCGTAAAATAGCAAAAAAAAAGACTTCACTGAGATGTGGGTCACCATAGCCACCATCAAAGACGCCATATGAACTGTCATATGGCGACAGTTCATATGGCAGCGCCTGCTGCCAGAAAGCGCCTGCTTACTTTCTGGTAAGCAGGCGCAGGCAGATGCCCCCCGTGGCTGTGATCCGAATGGCGGCAGCAAGAAGAAAAACATACAGAGCTACAGGTGGCGCGCCAAGGACGCAGCCACAAAGAAGAATCGCCTGCGCCTCTTTGGGCGAAGGAGCCGGCCCTCCACGGACAGAGGTCCCAGCAGCAGCGGCCTGGCTCTCCGGGTGAGGCAGGCTGGAAGGATCAAACGGGGGGAGATCCCCTTCTGAGTACCATCGCTGTTTGGAAGAATGGGACAGCTCCGAACTTCAACAAGACTGGCTACGGATACCGACTCAAGAATGGGGTCACCATAAGTTACCTCCTCTGCATGGATGGGATTGACTCACTGATCCACACCACCAGGATCTATAGCACTGACAATAGGATGTCATTTGGACTAGAGAAGTGTGGTCGGATGGTTATAAAGAGAGTGAAGGTCATCCACACAGAAGGGGTCTCACTCCCAGAAAAAACAATAGCAGCGATAGAGGACAGTTAAAAGTACCTGGGAATACCACAAGCAAATGGCAACCTCAATGAGGTCACAAGGAAAGGAGCCACAGCCAAATACCTCCAACGAATAAGGCAAGTCCTGAGAAGCCAGCTCAATGGCAAGAACAAGATTTGTGCGATAAACAGCTACGCCTTACCAGTAATCAGATACCCTGCAGGAATAAAGTATGGATAAAAGGAAATTCGCAATAGAGCTTTGGAACCTACATCACTTCATGTGACGTGTACGTCTCGCGCAGTCGCTCGGCGCCATCTTTGTTGGCCACAGACCAAAACAAACTAGTCAGAACACCTATGTTTTCTTTGTGTTACCGACCACAGCGAAGTTGTTTTCAAGTTGGATATTGGATATCCGCGCTCCATGGAGTAAGGGGCGTTTAGCTCAAGGTTGATCCGATTTATGAACACTAATTTCGGCCAGCTGTTCTCTACTGCTCCCTCCTCAAGCGCTCGGAGGTTCACATTGGGGACCGTCAATTTGCGAACCAAACACTCTTGTAAATAAATGCCTTGTCTTGTGACCAACTGATAGAAAAATGTGGTAATTCATGCTATTAACCGAGGCACACTATCCTCTATTAAAATTTTAAGTCATATTCAATATTTTCAATAATTTTAATATTAAATGCTTCCTTCACTAGCTTCCAAATCATGTGCCATTGACTCAAAATCTGTGTGAAATTGTCCTACTAGACTGTATAGATGAGGCACACTCATCTTTATTACATTTTAACACACTTTATATTTTTTAGCTATTTCTGTAGTCAAAATTTAGTATTTTTCTTCAATAGCTTCTAGGTCATGTGACCTATTAACTCAAAATCCATGTGAAATTATTCTGCTAAACCACATAGATTAGGCATATTTTTATTCCATTTTGATCCCTTTTTTTATTTTTTAACCAAAATTATATTTAAAAAATATTTTTAAAAAATGTTCATAAAATGTATTACCTCAGTCGATCATCATATTTGTTACCTGTAATGTTCAATTACATAAAATTCTAGGACAGGATCTATTTAATTACATGTTCACTTACCTGAAATATGTTAAATACAACAAATATTTACTTAAAGTGTGATCTATTTCATAAAATTTACTTTATTATTTAATTACACATTAAATGTTTAAAGATGGACTCTTTCATCTGGTTTGCCATGATGTGGTGTGGCGGTGGACACAAACACAGCAGGCAGTCGACGTACTTTATGTGGATGGTATTTTAATGAACAAAATAAAGCAAAATAAACCCAAAAACCCAGTGTCCTGACAGTTTGCTTACATGTAACAAGCAGGTGTCTGATTATATAATTGTTTACTTTAATCACATAAAATATTTATTTAAAAATCTAATCTTCCATTACGTGTATGTTTATAACCTGAAATACTTTAAATATCAAATTTTTACTTAAAATGTGATTCATTTCTTCACCTGTTTACATGCAACTTGAAGTGCTTCAATCAAACATTTCATGAATGTTTACCACATTAAATTATTAAATGAGAGAAAACAGCCACTTCCAACTGTACACATATTTCAACACAAATGGTTTATGTTCCTCTTCAGAGTGTGCAGCCTTGCTGAGCTTCTCTCCTGGGGTTTCTTCCTTGTCAGCCTCTCCAACTTGCTCCTCTTCTATTGCCTCTGCTACTGTGTTTTCATTATTTTACTCTTCTGGGCTAAATAATGAAAACAGTCTCAGTAACTTGCTGATCCACCATGGTCTTGCTGTATCGCCTCTTTAATTGACGCGGATGTCGGTCTGATGTTGTGGCGTTTACCTTGCAGTGACCCAGATTCAGCGCTGGAACCCAGTCAGGATTGAGCTAATCCATTTCATAGGTCAGCTTGCCTTGAAGAGGACATATCAGAACACACATCAGCATTAATGCTGTAAATTTGATAACACTAGAAAACTTAAATAGTTTACTTCACAATAATGGAATAACCTCTATGTCCACTGACAAAACTCAGACTAAGCTACATAAACAATATAAGCCCGACCTAAACAAGGTTGACCCACTTAAATGAATTCAACATAAGCTGAACATGAGTACACTTGGACAAAATCATAGCAAAAAAAATTATGACACAACACCAACAAAGCAAATTTAGACACTCACCAGAATGGAAATGTCTGGAGCAAACTTGTAGGTATCTGGGGAAGTCGGAGAACGTAATATCAGGACGTCTCAACCGCTGACACCCAGGATATTCGTTTTCTTTTCGTTAGCTCCGATAGCTTAGCCTCCTCGCATTGTTTCCCAGCAGGAAAATAGTGAAATGAAAGTCCATTTTCCATCTTTTTACCGTTTCAGTCGTGTGATCGGACATTACATTCAATAACGCAGCAAGTTCGTACCATAGCTAAATTATTTTAAGTAACTTAGATTCAAAAAATCTGCGAGAATATTGTTTTTGTCGGTTATGTTTATGGCCCCCAAAGATGGCGCTGATATCCCTCCGTCTACAGCAGTGACGATATGTTCCAAAGCTCTACAAGTGTATTCTCTAGATCTCAAATAAAACCTTTGATACCATCAATCATGACATCTTACTAAAAAAAAAACTGGAAAGGTATGGAATTACAGGGATATATTAAACTAGCTTAGAAGCTACATTGGACAAAGGAAACAATTTGTAGAATTAGATAATCAGAAATCAGATTTACTAAACATAACTTGTGGGGTTCTGCAGGGACCAGTGTTGGGACCCAAATTATTCAATTTGTATATAAATGACATAGTCAAAGTGGAATCAGAGCAGCGCAATGTTAGAGAGAGAACGTTCCACAGCTACGGGGCCAGTACCTGAAATGCTCTATTACCACTGGTTTTAAAATAAGTTCTGGGTACCGTCACCAACATCTGATTAGAAGATCTCAAAGTCCTAGGTGGACAGAGAGGCTTTAAAAGATCCAGTATATATTTGGGAGCCTCACCATGAAAAGCCTTAAAAGTCAAGACCAAAATTTTAAAATGAGTCCTAAAATATACAGGAAGTCAATGCAGTGAGGCCAAAACAGGAATTATGTGAGCTGTTCTGTGGGTTTCTTGTGTGCACTTGAAAACAATGGGGTGATTCCACCTAATGAGAGTTTGTTGACTGGCAGGCTTAAAAATTCTGATGCACTGAGGAATTTGGATTCTTTATTTGCACATTTGTCTCATGAGGGGGGCACTGAGTTGACTGCTATGTTTAATGAGCATCATTGTTTGTTTGATGATGTGCCCAGTCGAACTCACTTAATCCAACATGATATCGATGTAGGTGAGGCACAGCCGATTCGCCAGAGCTTTTACAGGATATCTGAAGAGAAGCGGAAGGTAATGGAGGGGGAGATTTGGTACATGCTTGATAATGGTATTGCTGAACCATCTGCATCTAGCTGGGCATCACCTTGTTTCTTGGTGGAGAAGGCTAACAAAAGTTTTAGATTTTGTACAGATTACCGGAAAGTGAACATTGTTACAAAATCTGATGCTTATCCTCTGCCAGTCATGGAAGACTGTGTTGATCAGGTGGGATCAGTTCAGTTTGTCAGCAAATTTGACTTATTGAAGGGTTACTGGCAAGTGCCATTGTCTGAGAGAGCTAGAGAGATCCAGTATATAACAGACCAAACTCCCTTTTGTCTGTTCTCTTACTCTGTAATGAGTTTCGGATTGCGAAATGCACCGGCAACCTTTCAGCATCTCATGAACATGGTTGTCTGGGTTGGAAGGGTGTGCCGTATATTTGGATGATGTGGTGGTCTTTAGTGATACGTGGAAGTAACATCTGGCTCATATATGTAAGCTGTTTGAACGACTGGCTGAAGCACACCTGACCATTAACTTGTCCAAGTGTGAGTTTGCTAAGGCCACTGTTACCTATCTGGGTAAGGTGGTGGGGCAAGGGATGGTGTGTCCAGTGGAAGCCAAAGTAATTGCAATTTTGCAGTATCCCGTACCAACAAAAAAAGAACTCCAGCGGTTCCTGGGTCTTGTGGGGTACTACTGCAGTTTTTGTAAGAACTTTTCTACTGCAGTTTCTCCATTGACAGATTTACTGAAGAATAAAGTGAAGTACACCTGGTCAGCTTCCTGTCAGAAAGCTTTTGATGATGTCAAATCTGTCCTCTGTTCCTCCTATGTTCTTGCAGCTACACGACTGGATCATCCTTTTGACCTGCATGTGGATGCAAGTGATGTAGATGCAGGTGCTGCCTTATTTCAGCAAGATGATGATGGGGGTTGATCGACCTGTGAGTTTCTACTCTAAAAAATTCAACCATTTCCAGTGAACCATTCTGTCATTGAAAAAGAGACATTGGCACTAATTTGGGCTTTACAGCATTTTGAAATATATCTGGATTCTGGCAATGTTCATCTGGTGGTCCATACTGATCACAACCCCGTAACATTTTTGCATTCATTGCAGTGTCCGAATCGGAGATTGATGCGATGGATGTTGTTTTTGCAGCCCTATTGCCTGGATATCCGCCATATTAGGGGTTCGGATATTATTGTGGCAGATGCTTTATCCAGAGCACCATATGCTTAGATTTAATGTATTTAATTTTCATTCCCCTTCTCTCCAAGTTTCGTATAGGCTTTTCCAGTGTCTAGGGTGGCTGAGCTGTTGAGGTGGGGACTGAATGGGTGGTTATGGTAAGACTGCAAAGTCTGTTAGTATTGTAAATGTCACCTAGTTGTTCACTTAAATTGCTGTGTCCTTTTGGAGTTCCTGTAGGGACTCCATTTTTATGGGGTGGGGGAATGTGATGATCCCCTCCTGTTCAGTAGGTGTCTATAGTCCACTACATCTTTTTTCTTGTTTCTTTTCAGGAAGCAGGTAGATGGACTGTTAATTGAATACACCGGCAGCTGATGAATACTGACATCTAGTCAGTCACTAGTCTGCTTGATTGCCCTCCGGACCAGGCCGGAACGAGCAGTATTGGCTCACACTTCTCTCTGACTGGCTGTGCAGATCTCCCAGAGCATAGTTTTTCATAAAATAAATTATTGTTTCTATAGAGCCGCTCGTCTCTCTCCCATTTTTGTCATCGCCTTTGAGCTGGGCGTGACAATAAATAAATAAATAATTAGCTGGCCAAAGGAGTAGATAAACCCCACGGATGTTAAGACTAAGAAGCTACTAACCATACATGGAGTGTTCCACCGAAAATCCAGCACTCTGACTGTACACGAGCCCCAAGGAAGGAGGCAGAGGACAAGTGAGTGTGAGAGCCACTGTCCAGGACAAAACATCCAAGATCCATAAATACATCAAGGACAAGGCCTCAACAGACGATGTGCTCAGCGAATGTCTCAGACAATAGGGAACAGAGAGTGAAGTGCTGGAGGTACCATCATGGGAAGTGATTTGTTGGTGGCTGAATCGATAACATTAAGAAATGACTGAGCCATAAGTGAAGTAGGACAACAGACATTAATATTAAAATCAACAATGAGAACTCAGTCATACCTTGGCATGATATCAGCCAAGAAATCAGAAAAGTCATTTAAAAAGTTTTTGTTGTACTTTGGTGGCTGATAGACCACCTCACAAAGCACAGTGTGAGAGCTAACGAGTTCAAATAGATTAATCTCAAAGCTACTAAACAAGGCCAGAGGGAACTGTTTACAAGTAAAACAACTTTTAAAAACAGTCACTGTACCTCCACCGGAGCCCGACATCCTTGGAGCATTAAAATAGCCGCAGATCCAGGGTACAAGTTCATTAATAATGCTGGAGTCGCCCAAACCACTTGTCCATGATTCTGTTATAAATAAAACATCCAATCCTTGAGAAGAAAAGAAATCCCTAATGACAAAAGTTTTATTTGTCAGCGACCTGGCATTTACCAAACTGATTGTGGCAGAAATCAGCGGGTCTACACCATCTTCTGGAGTCCGGTACTCCCGGCAAAGAGGCCGCAGGTTGCTTGGATTCACCCTGTGTCTACAGGGCCGAGGACTGCAGGGGCCCTCGGGGCAGTCAACCTCAAACTGGAGCAGTGTCTAAAACAGATCCCAGGAACAGCATCAGACGTCTCAGTCCAGAAATGTGCAGTCCTAGGCACAGCCAAGATACTGCGCAGAGCCCTCAAGCTCCCAGGCGTCTGGTAAAGGACCTGAGCTCAGAGGATGAAAGAGACCACCTGCGGAAGGGTAAGAAGGGAATTAACAGTATGTCAAGAACAGTTAGTTATAACTACAAAATTTCTGAATAAATTTCAACGGGGCCTGCCAAAGTGTGCCTGTCGGTTGGAACCCAGCAATCTGATGCTAAAAATTAGCTTCAACGCTAAAGTACACTGCAATGTACTCAATAGCACGTGGAGAGTCACAAGCATGTTGACTAACATGGATTTACTCCATTCAGTATGTGAAAATTAGTGTTGAAATTACCAGTAGTCAAAATGGTTATACAATGACTTCCTCCATTCAGTGTACTAAAGATGGTTAATAAACAAAATAGCTAAAAAGCTTATTTTAGGAAAAAGGCTACTGTTAATGTGAACAGTAGTTACATTAGCAATGTTTATTATAATGTTTGTGCACTGCTTTCTGATTTTTACTTTTGCAAAAGTAAAAATTATCAACAAATATTGTTATTGTTCAAAAAAACATAAGATTTCTTCAGCTCTTTTGAAAAACTACTTATTTTGCACTAAGAAGAATTGTGCAGATGGTGAATTTTGTAGAAAATTAATTTTTTAGTCATTAGTGGTAAATATATTTAATACACATTCAACACAAAAGTAAAAATCTCAATTTATACATCGTGGCAGTTCGTTACCAGAAAAAACCCGTTTATCTCTCAACACCAAATTAATAACAAGTTATATAGTTAAAAAAAAACACAAGATCTTTCAAAATAATGCTTACCTGATTAGACTACAAGACATTTACCATTGGTAAATTTTGCAAAAGTGAAAATCTGAAGTTTACTTTGTGGCACTTGGTTACCAGTAAACACACTCATCTCTTAGCAACAGATT